>NC_060270.1:51759153-52059153 GCF_021613505.1 Equus quagga
AATAAAGTTTAGTTCTTGGGTTCTTTTCAATTGTTCGCTGAAGTGGCGTGAAGCAGACTCACAATGTCACACCAACGTCATCCGCGTCTAGTACCCGCCCATTTTTGTCCAAGAGAAACCCTGTCCCTGGGAAGCAGTCAGTCTCCCTTCCTCCCACCGCAAGTCCCTGGTAGCCACTGAGTTTCCTTCTGTCCGACTCCGTGCGTTTCCCTCCTCCGGAGTTTGCATGGAAGTGCCAGCCTTCCAGAGGTGGCCTCCTGTGCCTGGCTGGGTCTGGTCTGAGATGAGTGACTCTGGATGTTTGAAATTGAGATACCCGTATTCATTAAGAAGAAAAATTCCCCGGAGTTCAAAGATTCTGTGTCAAAAGAATGCCCAGCTATTCCTAGAATGATCTAGATGTCTCTAATCTTATGGCTTTATCATTCAAAATAACAGTTTATCAATTCTATTTTTATTTAGAACTCATTGAAATACATTTGAAAGTCTTACTTCTTGTAGAATTTATATTTTTGAGGATAAGCATATTCTGGAATGTTTCCTGAATGTTTTCAAGAAAAATAATTTAGTAATGATTAAGAACCAGAATGAGTTGCTTAGTAAGATAATCTTTCCAAGCAACCCCCGTTTATTTTATTAATATATATTCTTGGTGTTAGAAGGATTAGTAATGCTGTATCTGGTAAGGACTGATTAGGTTATTTTAAATTTGTCAAAGTGTTTGTAGATGAAGAGGTTACCCTATACTATGCATGAAGCATAAGTATTTCTGCAAGATGTTTTAAAAAGTCTCAGAAAATTTATTTGTCGATTATATGAGATCTGCAATTGGGTGAATAATCATGAAGACTTGAGGCAAGTTTTTGCTGGGAGTGCTGACTTCTTGGACTTGTTCTAGCTAACCTCTTCGTCAATGACTGGATAAAGACAGAGTTATTAAGTGAGCCACCACCTCTAAGAAATTCAAAAACTGTTTATTGAACATCTACTATGTCCCACGTGATGCGTGGACAAATGAGGGAGGAATTGTTAATATAATTGAATTAGGATTCAAAAGGATATTGTCATCCTGAAACTTTGGCTCAAAATAGGAAAAATCCTAGTCTTAGCTTAAGGCATCAGATTTTTGAAGGTAGGACAGTAGATATCTGGCTTGATTATTCATGGGATTAAGATTCAGAGTTTTGCTTGATCAGGACCTCAGGATAAGTGAAATGCATGATGGAGTGGCTTAATCAGCTGATGCAAAAATAGCCCGCTTAAAGAAGTCACAGCAATGGTAACAGTGGTTTGAACACACATGGAATATTGACTCAATTCTGAGAACCTTGCTTAAATCAAGTCCTTGAGGATCCTAAGGTGTTCATCTTATATCTTGATAAGTTGAGAGATACTGGCTTAAGTTGAACGTGCAGTAATTGATGTGTAAATATATTGTCTTAAATTATCATAACCAGTAGGACTGAAAAAATAAAATGTTTATGTTGAGAGGAGTGAAAAGAGAAAGGGAGAAAAGGAGTGTAAGTGATTGCTTTTCTTTCAGAGAAGAGTGTCATTGGTTAATATGTGCTATGTACGCACACACACAGCTATTATTTGGTGTTATGGAGAAAACCATAACCTAGGAAGAGTTAAAGGAAGCTGTCTCTGAGGAATGGGACTTAGGGTTGAGAGGGATGGGTTGGGAACAAAGCCCTTCAATGCTATTGGATTTTATACCATGGACAGATCCTGCTATGGGTTTTAAAAGTAAACAAGGTCTGGATGACCATTCTCCTCTGGAGAGAAAGTAGAAACAAAGGCAGAGTGAGAGAATCAAGAGGCTGCCCTGGAGTGGGATCTGAAAACTGATATTACGGTGAGTGAGGGAACTGGGATTATTACTCTGGAGAAAAGTGTAAGAAGAGGCTTATGCATATGTAGGAGAAGAGCGTGGAATGGAATCAACGGGTAGGAGAGCATGTCTTTGCCTGCACATGTTTAATAATTACTGTGGGAATTCCTGTTCTGCGGATTCCCGGGATCTGGACATATGTTTGGGAGGTGTGTGTGTCCATGTGCCCAACAAAATTATGTGGAAAATTTTGTACTTATATGGGTATTGCATGGAGGGGGAGGGGATAGACCATCATTTTCAATAGTATTTTTTTTTTTGAAATAGCATATCCTTTAAAATGAGTTAAGAATGAAAGGTTTGCCTGCCTTATGGAGTAATAAATGCTCATTGAAATTAAACAGATACCATTTTTTAATAGATAATTTAGAAATAGTTCTTGAATTGGATAAGATAGACTAGTTTATTTGAAATAAACTTTTCTGCTCTTAGGTTCTAATATTTACACGATGTAAAAATTATAAGATAAATTTAATAATAAAAGGGTGATTCTTGAACAAATTACATGTTGGTCATCATGTTAAATGCTTGACGTGGGCTCTCATTCAATCCTCACAGCATCGGACGAGGAAGGTACTACATCAAAAACTCAGAGAGACAAAGAAACTTGCTAGAGGTCACCCTCCAGTAAGAGACAGGGCCAAGATGAGAACACAAGATGTCTGGCCCTAGAGTTTGCCTGGTAGACCCTTTCAGAGGGGTTTTTCACTGTCTTCGTTTTGCCTCTTTCCCTTTCACTGGTCTTTGTTAAGTGTCTACTATGGCTGATAGTAGCAATACTTGGACCTGCAAAGCTGCTCTTTCTGTTTTCTTCTGTGTTTGTCTCATTCCCTCTGCATGTTATTTTTGTGTCTTGATTGTCTGTGCTTTCATAAGATTCTAATATCTGTGATTTATTTGAACTTGATTTCATTTACCATCAAATCTTTTATTTCACATACATATATATCTATATAATGCATATATACATACATATAATACATCTATATATAGAAAGAGAGAGAGAGAGAGAGATTGAAAGAGAAATGCTGTTTTCTATTGCTACTGTGACAGAAATCCGCAAACTTAGTAGCTTGAAACAGCACAAATGTTTTGTTTGCTGTAGGTTAGAATTCCAGCACACGGCTTCATGGGCTAAAATCAAGGTGCTGGCAGGTCTGTCTTACTTTCTGGAAGCTCTGGAGGAGAATCTGGTTCCTTACCTTTCCAGTTTCCTTGGCTTGGGGGCCCCTTCCTCCACCTTCAAAGCCAGCAACGCTGGGCAGAGTTCTTACATCCTGTCACTCTGATCTCCCTCGTGATGACACTGGACTCACTCAAGTCATCCAGGATAATCTCTCCCTCTCAAAGTCTTTAATTTATCACGTTTGCAAAATTCCTGTTGCCATGCAAGATAACATATTCACACACTCCAGGGATAGGACATGGATGTCTTTGGGGACCGTTATTCTGCCTACCACAAGCACCTACTAAATGCCAAGCACTTTGCCTGGAATTGAGACAAATCACGATCCCTTCCCTAGAAGCCATTACAGTGAGGAGATATTTGAATGGATAAGGGAAGTTAAAAAAGAGAAATCTGTGTTTTGATAGAAGTGTGAACAGTTATAGTAGCACTATGGAGGAAACAACTGCCTGGGGTCAAGGATGAGCTAGAAAGAAATTTGGCTAAAAAATTAGAGTTATTCTTGACATATTCATGTGACTTTTTCCCTTTTCACCCAGGTTTTGAGACTTTGGGATATCCAGCACCAGCTGTCCATCCAGAGGATAGCTTGTTCTTTCCCCAAAAGTCAGGACGTGAGATGCCTCTTCCACTTTGATGAAGCCCGCGGACGACTTTTCATCTCATTTAATAACCAGCTGGCATTGTTAGCAATGAAAAGTGAAGCAAGCAAGAGGGTGAAAAGCCACCAGAAAGAAGTCACTTGTGTTCTTTACAATTCAGTCTTGAAGCAGGTAATGATGCTTTTCTGTCACTCTCCTAACGCGTCCCCACGTCCAGAGGCTCATTTCCTTAATTCACTCTAAGGTAACTGAGGACAAATATGGAAAAAGAAATGTGGAAAAGCAATGACTTAATATCCATGTGCTTTTTTGCAATAATGTGTGTTCAGGTGGATTTGAAGAGTGATTTTATTTGCAGCCAGCGACCACAGCAGTGCCGACAGCATTAGAAGGAATTACAATATCCCAGCTAAAACAAACACAACATGTAATGTAATTGAACTTATCTTTGTTGCCCACTCGTTTGGGTCTAGATGCCAAATGCAAGTGAACCTGGTTGTAAAATTCCCTTTTATGAACACCATCCTCCTGGATCCCTCTGGAAAGCTCTGAAATATGCATGAAATGTAATTAGCAGAGATCCATTTTGCCAGCATATTTTACACCAGTGGCTCACAGTGGCAGCCTGGAATGTATTCATAATAAAATGATTCAGCTAAATGTGGTGCCACTTGGTATGCAGCGCCAGTGTTGTTTGTCTCCCCGCCACTCTGCTCTGCAGCCTTTGCTTATGGGAGCGCTACCTGCATGGCAATGAAGAAGCATGACTCCTCTGGAGCTGAGACGCCACACAGACCACAGGCCATCTGAGAGGACAGGGTGGGTCAGCCTGTGGGTATCATGGAGGGAGCGGGCATTGGGGGGGGGTTAGTCTGCTGCAATGATCACCTCCAGCTTGATGGTAACAGCACAGTGGGAGCTGAGCAGACAGCCAGTATCCAGCTTGTGGCCAATTAAACAGTAACTCCAACCCATTCTTTCTTTCCCTTCTGCAGAAGCTTCTGCATTCACGCAGAAATGAGTGGCTCAGATTTTATGCAAGGGGTGGAAACCCTTTGTTAGTAATGAGCAGTGTGTCATGTCACTACTTCAAATACTCTGTTTTCTGGTTATTCTAGGAGATAGAAATCCTTTACAAAACAGTCCATTTTGAATTCCATATGTGGGAAACACTCCCCCGTAAATGTTTTACTGAACTTTATGGAGGCAGCCAGTTAATTCGGCTCCCTGGTGGCTACTGAGAGATGTATTTGTTTCCGGGAGAACATTTTGCTAATTGAGATCTGCAAGTTAAAAAGCTGGGTTTGTGCGTGTATGTTAAGATCCTATGTTGCCTGGCCATAAGATGAGCAATATTCCATGAGGAATTCAAGAAATGGGACACAAAGAAGATCTGGTATTTTCCACTTGGGACATGAAGATAAAGCCAAGATAACACAAATATATGCAAATTATAGGCAACAATAGAGTATGTACATATGGTACATGATATAGGGAGAATCACCATACAACCGAGTTGAGTATTCACAGCTCTACTTATTTTTGCTGTTAATAGTATAAATAATTAAAAGCATTAATATGTATATAAAGCACATGGAGATTGTATCGCATACATGTTTCCTAACAATTGGCTGCTAAGCTACAGAGAAGCGCTTTAACATTGTGTTACATTTATAATTACAAAAATGTATTGCAGTCAAGTACAAAGAAAACAATATCACCCATAGTCCCATCAGCTGGTGATAATTTGTCATTTCAGAGTAATTAGAAAAAGCAAATGGAACAGTTTTGAACAAGTACCAGGTGCCAGGAATGAGGAATCAAAGATTCATACACTGTACTTTCTTCATCCCAGTAGCTCAGGAAGACTCGCGTCTCTAAGGTCAGGTCCAGGGTGTCTTCCTGACGCTCATTGCTAGGCAGGTGTTCAGTGCAGGACTGCGGGATGCAAGAAGGGGAGGCAGACACATCACAACTCAGAAGGAAACATTGGAATACAGTAGAATGAAGTAGAGGTGAGAGCAAAGGGCTGTCTATGGAAAGTGATCAACTGTGTAGGGGTTGGGGTGGGGGACATTTCAGCAAGGCCCTGAAAGCTAGAGTGAGTCTCTAAAAGGAGAAGGGAGCGGTTCTAGACAGAAGAGACAGCAAAGAGGCTGGAGCACTCACAGGGCATTTACGCGGAGTGGGTTTATGCTGGGGGGCTAGTTTGGGAGTTCTTCGCAAAGGATGTGGGAATTGAGGGCATACAGGGAGCTTAGAGCCAGACTGTGAAGGTCATTCACTGAATGCAACAGTCTGGTCTTGGAAAAACAGAACACAGACTTGAGGTTAAAGCAGTAATTCCCACAGCATGGTCTCAGACCCCTGGGGGACTCAGATCCTTTCAGGGAATCTGTGAGATCAAAACTATTTTCATCATAATATTAATTTGTTGTTTGCTTTTTTCTCTCTCATTGTCTCATGAGTGTACAATGGAGTTTTCCAGAGGCTACATGATGAGCCATGATGACGTTGCTCTGATGGCTAAAGAAATGTGTGCTTTTGTATTTTAACAATTTCTCAGTTTCATTTCTAATATGGCAAATACCTATGTGTGTCTGTCTATCCATCTTTCTATCTCTACATTTTTCTCCCACATAAAATGAAAGCTTTTCGAATTCTTCAATAATTTTTAAGAGTGCAAAGGGATGCCTAGATGCTGGGTTATAGACCAGAATTCAAATGTTGGGCAGATTACCTAATGTGTCTAAGCTTCAGTTTTTTGCCTTTCAAAATGTCTGTGTCTGTGGGCGAGACATAATCATGGTAACAGCACATACCTCTCCAGCGTTACCTGGCCACGGCCTGCCTCTTGGAAGCAGTCCGTCCTCCCCAGTTGCCAGCCCTCGCGAGGGTCCCCCAGCCTCCCCAGCTCTCAAGTCAAATGGTGATGCTTTATGACACCTCTTTCTTGCTAACTTCTTGGTATTCCTTAATCTTTATTTTAACCAGGGGTTATGTGAACGCAGATGTTAGGAAGAGTTAGACAGGAGGGCATCCTGAACCGGACTTTGTCCCTAGCCCCGCTCTTCCTCAGGAACGCCCCTTGAGATGAGGAAGCTGTTTATTCTGCCCCTTCTCTTCTCAGACATTGCAGTTCCTGCTCACAAACGTGCAGGCCTCCTCTTTGGTCTTCTCAGCTCCCTGAAGTCCACAGGCACATCTCCAGGCACACTTACCTCTCTTCTCTCTGACCATGGGTCACATTTCTAGCTTTTTTTCAGTTAAACGCCTAACTAAACTCTCGTTTTTTCTCTCCTCCTATGTTTTTGGTGTAAGAGAAAGATCCTTGTCTTCCACTTCTGTATTTTCCCACAACTCCTAACACTTTTCTGAACGCCAAATGGGTTTTCATTGCTAAATGTGGTCAATTATTGCCATTTCTTACTCCAAGTTCGAAAGGAACCCAGGCTTTCCCGGTCCACTGGCACTTGCTCTTTGGTTACCTGGTTTGGTGTCTTTTTTTAAGACTTTCTCTTTGTTTGAATTTAATGAAAGTGTTCCCATCTATTGTTGTCATTTCAACATGTTGCCAACACTTTATTATTATTTCACTCTATTTGGACACCAGTGGGGACCTAACATAATTCCTATATGACAACAACTTGGCACATTTCTCTGACTTTTCTTTGCCTTCCTGTCTTTTGGTACCTTGCATCCTAATCTAAGAAAGTGATAGTAAGCCATGTAAAGCCTTTTAAAAGGAACCATATGCTTTATTTCTCCCAGCAGAGCTTGCCTCACAGCTAGCTAGCGACAGAACAAGTTGGAACAGGATGAAGGAGTCCCTGGAATGCGTAATTTTGAACGAATCAAAGTAGCTCGATATCTTGGAGGCAGTTCTAATGAACTGTCTTTGCATTGAGTTCTTAAATGAAACTTTTCCTAAAAACCCATGAATGTTACGAGATTTTTAAAACAGTATTTGTAGGTATCATATAAACTGGAATAGATAAAATTTCTGAGTTATCACTATGGCCCTCATCCTAATGATGTGAGTTTATGTGTTTGTGTAAAATAGTTAATGTTTCAGTTTGTTTTGACTCTAGGACACATTTAAAGTCAGGCTAGATATTTAAGCATCATCAAATTTTGACAGAGAATGATATTGACTATTTCTGTTATTGAAGTAACAATTTTTTGTAAAATATTGCATGATTATAAGAAGTTAATGCAGTAAAGATCAAATAAGGAGCTCAATATTGCTGAAATATCCACATGTTCTAAATATCTCTCTGTGTATAGACTATTTTATATAAATACGGTTCTGTGAACTACTTTTTTACTCTATAATTTATTGGAATATATTTCCTTGTACCTAAATGTAGGCCTACTTCATCATTTTTAAAAGGGAGCACGGTATCCCATTGTATGTATGCATCATGATTTACTGACCCATTTGCCTTGATGAGAATTTTGCCATTATGAATTTTTTGTGCATAAACATATTCACGCTCATGACTTTTATTTCTCTAGAGTAAAATCTTAGGAATGAATTTCTACAATTTCTAAAATAGATGCATATTAGATAATTTAATACACAAATTGCCTCCCAGAATTGTACCATTTCCTTGATCTCTGGGAGTAAACATATGAATCCCATATATGGTTACGTGTAGAGACGTGCCAGACAGTAGTAGCTACCTGGCTGCCTCCTGCAGGACTCCTGAGATCCTTGGTGGGGACCCCATAAACCAGCATGAGATGTTGGCTTTGAAAATTTGAAGGCTATACCTTCTTCAGTTTATTCAGAGTGATGCTGCTTCTTGAGGAACAATTCTCCCACTATCACAGGAAATACAATGCCAAATCATTCATTAAAAATGAGGCTTGGGTATAATTTTATAGTGACAGTGCATCTCTTATCATCTTCTCTGAACACCATTTTTTGGGAATTGAGATATTTGAGAATCTAACCAATTCAATTAGAAGTTTCCTTGGTGATTGTAAAGTCTGAGCAAAGGGGAGTGGACAAGCTTGAGAGAAATGTTATCTCCACCTTACAAGACATTCAACCTCTTTAGTGCTTGTATTTAGGGCAAAATCAATGAGTTTCTCTTTTGAACAGAACTGGATAAGCACTAATGAAACCTTTCTCTTTGCCTGACTTATTGCTGTGCTCCAAGTGACCTCCCTCTGTTAACATAGCTTTTCTTCACTGGCCGGCTTAAGGTTTTACTTGTTTACATGTCAGTCCTGAGTCTGTGAGCTGTGGTCACTTGATGGAGAGATGGGAAACACCCTAATCTTAAGGTTACACCAAAACATGTACACACACACGCACATACATGCATGCACACGCACAAACATACACACGTGTTTGTTTAAATGTGATTAGCTTGAAAGGAATAACACATTTACAAGTTATAAAGCTCAAAAGGACAAAAGTGCATACAGTGAAAATTTCCTCCTATCCCTGTCTCTGTCTATTCAATTTCCTTGCCTGGAGGCAACTGGTTTCCTGAGTTCCACGAACACCCTTTAAGGGCTTTTCTATTCATACATAAGTAAATATGTATACTCATTTTTAAATAGATACATAATAATTCTTAATATTTAAGAATATGTATCATTTTAAACGCTTTTTACACAAATGGTAGCACATTGTATGCATGGAGATGCTGCTCTTTTTTACAGGCCCGGCCCCAAGAGATTATTGTTTTTTTAAGAGCACTTTCAGGCTCACAACAAAATTGAAAAGAAGATACAGAAATATTTCATATCCCCCATCCCCCTGCATACATAACCTTCCTCGTTAGCCACATCCCCCACCAGAGTGGTACATTTGTTACAATTGATGAACCTATATTGACACGTTCTTGTCACCCAAAGTCCACATTAGGGTTCACTTTTAGTTTTGTATGTTCTGTGAATTTGGACAAACCTATAATGACATGTATCCACCATTATAGCATCATATAGAGTAATCTCACTGCCCTAAAAATCCTCTGTGTTTCACTTTTTCATCCTACTCTCCTCCCCTAACCCTTGGCAACCATGAATATTTTTACCATCTACGTAGTTTTGCCTTTTCAAGACTGTTATATACCACAACTAAATATACACAACTATGTGCTGGGGGAAATAAAAAAAAAAGAATGTTATAAAGTTGGAATCATTTCAGATTGGCTTCTATTGCTCTGTAATATGCATTTACATTTCCTCTGTGTATTTTAGCGGCTTGATAGCCTTTTTTTCAGCACTGAATAATATTTCGTTGTATAGATGCACTACAATTTATTTATCCATCACCTACTGAAGGACATCTTGGTTGCTCCCAAGTTTTGACAATTATGAATAAAGCTGCTATAAACGTCTGTGTGCAAGCTTTTGTGTGGACATCAGTTTTCAGATCCTTTGGTAAATATCAAGCAGTGTGGTTGCTGGATTGTATGGTAAAAGTATGTTTAGTTTTGTAAGGAATTGTCAGTTGCCTTCTAAAGTGGCTGTACCATTTTGTTTTCCCACCAGCAATAAATGAGTGTTCCTGTTGCTCCACATCCTTCTCAGCATTCGGTATGTTAGTGTTCCAGAATTAGGCTGTTCTCATAGATGTGTAGTGATATCTCATTATTGTTTTACTTTGCATTTCCTTGATGATATTATGTGGAGCATCTTTTCAGATGCTTATTTGCCATTTATTTATCTTCTTTGTTGAGATGTCTGTTAAGATCTTTGGCTAATTTTTCAGTTGGATTGTTTGTCTCAAAGGCATGCTTCATTTCTCTTGCATTTCTGTTTTTGATCTCTAGCATTTCTTTTTGGTTCTTTGTAAGGATTTCCATCTCTCTGCTTATGCTACCTATCTGTTCTCACATGCTGTCTACTTTACCCATTAAACACTTTAACGGATTAATCATAGCTGTTTTAAATTCCCTATCTGATAATTCCAACATCCCTGCTGTGTCTGAGTCTGATGCTTGCTCTATTTCTTCAAACTGTGTTTTTTGCCTTTTAGTATGTCTTGTTATTTTGTCTTGATAGTCGGACATGCTGTACTGGGTTAAAGGAACCGCTGTAGATGGCCTTTAGTAATCTGGTTGTGAGGTTTGGGAGGAGGGAAAGCATTGTAGAGTTCCAGATTAGGTCTCAGTCTTTAGTGAATCTGTGCCTCTGGACTGTGAACTTCACATATGCTTTTCAGTTGTCCCTCACCCTTAGGTGGAACAGGAAGGCTAGATCCAACTAGAATTTGGTATTTCCCTTCCCCAGGTCGGTTAGGCTCTGATAAAACCCCAGGAGGTTAGGTTCTGGTTAAATAGTTTCTTGTGAGGGCAGACCTTTTTAAAAACAGAGTACTCTGATGAATTTCAAAATAGTTTCTTTTTCTCTGCCTCTGCCAGAAGCATGAGGGGATTTTTCTCCAATGTCTACAGTGAGGACTGGGTTGATATCCTCAAAATAAAACTCATAAAGTTATGGGAGGCCCCCATGACTGATTCCCTTGGGGTTTTTAACTCTCAGACTTAGCCACTTTGAGCCTCCAGCAACGTGTCAATTACAGTTCTGGTTTTCCTATCTTGGCTCTGTTTCCTGTGGAGTGTTCAGATCATGAGTTTCTGCTCTGGTAACTGTGATTTCTTCTATTTGCCTGTTCATCTCTCCAATTTTGGGGGCAGCAATTTGCCCTGTGACCTCCTTTCTCTTACTGAAGTGCTGTTGAATTTTCAGTTTGTTCAGCTTTTTACTTATTCTTAGGATGGGGTGCCAATTTCTAAGCATGCAGAACCAGGAACTGGAAGTCCAATGCAGTCTCAAATATTTTTTGAAGTAGTTTTTTCTTGGCTATTTTTTTAGAATGAGGGAGGTGGTGAGGTTATAGAGTCAGAGTTCCCAACGTTTTGCATTGAGAAAGTGATTTAATTTTTATAAGCAATAGTTTTCTTATCTGTACAATAGAATTTATAATACCTCCCTTGTATATTTTCTGTAAAGCACAAAGGATATTGTATATGAAGACACACAGAACAAAGCAAGAGTAAAAGCTAAATAAATATTAGCCAAAAAAGAGGAAGTGATATTTTTGTGACTTTGTCTCTTAGTTTTTGTGAGTGCCTGATGATATTTGGAATGTTTTACATCCCTGTACCATGACCACAGGTGGTCACAGCTTGGAGCCCCTTGCCTCTCTCACACTGCCTAAGCCTTGCTGGCCTCCTTGTTTTTGTTCTTGAACATGCTAAGGACACTCTGCCTTAGGGCTTTTGCATTGCTGTTTCCTTTGCTTGGAAATCTCTCCACCCGCGTATCTGCATGGCTCCCTCCTTCATTTCAGTCATGTTTTTCCTCAAGTCAGTTCTCAGGGAGGACCCACTCTCAATGATCCCTACCTTCTTCTCAGTTACCATTTTTCTCCATAATGCTTATCACCACTAAACATTTTTTTTTGTGTGTGTATATATATAACTCATAAAATTGTGGAGAGAGATATATACGCTTTTTTCTCATCTGGTTGCATCTCTTCCCCAACTAAATATAAGGGCAGGAAGTTTTCACTGCTGTATCCCCACTGCCAAGATCCTGTACCTTGCATATTGTAGGTGTTCAATAAATTCAAGGCATGAATTTGAAAGAGTGAATCACAAATTAATCTAAGAAGAGGTAATATCCTATAAACAAGATTTATAAATGGAGATGGCTGCTTCAACATATTTGAATCCTTTGTCCGGACTAGTGCTCTGAGATATTGTCATTCTCCTCACCTCCCTACTTGCTGAGATGTAACTTCTAGAGATTTGATACAAAATGGAACAAAAAGAAGTAATCTGCTTTATATTATGGGACCATAAACAGCACAGACTAAAAATATAAAATATAAACAGCAATTAAATCAAATGTCCCAATCCTTTGATAGCCAGTGACATCCGCTGCTATAATTTTTGATTCCTCTTCTTGCCTGGACCAAAGACTTGGGATGCATACAAAAGACAAGTAAAATGTCTACTGTTGTTAGAACAGCAAGAACACAATTAGAGGACATAGGTACAGCCTCCCATCTCTTAGAACTGTCTGATTGGCTGTGACAGCTTCAGATGAGAGAGACAAAAAGACCCATATATTCCTAAACAGCTATTAACTTAGGTACATAAGGTGGAGTGTGCTCCTGTCTGAACAACGATCTGCGCGTGAGGCCCATTTGCACTGGAGTGTAGTCATGAGGAGAGTGTCATTTCTGCTCTGCAGACTGTTGGGACCCTGTCCTCAGCTAAAGTCTCATCTGCTAAGAGGCAGCTAGGAATGAACTTAAAATTTAAAGGGATCTGTTATCAAAATGTGACACATAAATATGATGCCAATATGTGTTCCTGCGCTTTGTTATCAATAAAAACAACTTGCTAAAAATAAAGTCCCACCGTCAGGTAGTCAACTCACTTCCTCTGCCAATTGATGTTAAATGCACCCCTCCTTCACTAAATGCTGCAGTCTTCTCGCCTGCCTTGTTATCCTTGTATTCTCATATTGTCATAGTGACAGCAGATTCTGGTTAATACTTCCTGTATGTTTGTGACATAGTCAGTCCTTGTTTCTCAACACATTGTTTTCCCGAAGACTGTGCCTTAAGGCGGATTGCCATAAAATGAAATCTGACTGGCTATACACTGTTGTCATTATTGATTCAGATTTCATGAGAAATTGTTAAATGAGCAGAGAAAGGTGCTGAAAACTGATGAATAGTATGTTGGCGCTCAGCCAGGCGGGCAGAGAAGGGAGAGTGCAGAGCAGCAAAAAGTGAAGGTTACTGATTCCTGGTTGAATGTCTACATCAGACGCAAGTGGCAGGTGATTAGATGCTGTATCCTGTGGGTTATGCCAGTCTTGAACAAGTAAGCAAACCTTGCCTGTGAACATGGCCTTATTTTATTTTTTTGGTTTCTATCAGGAAATGCCCATCTTTCACTACTGAAATGCCTGGCATATAATAGGTACTTGATAAATGTTTTTTGAATAGAAATCATTAAAATCTTTCACAACCTTTAACCTTTTCTTAAAAGACCATTATCAAAATTTTCACCCTTGCTTGGAAAATTATATGTTTTCATGGCTTTGACATTAATGAATACAATCCAAGTTCCTCAGCAATTATGTAACAAATTCATGAGTATGATATAATTTGAAATTTCAATGTGCATCTAAAAATCTGGTTTCTAAAACTGTAATTGTCTACATTCACGGTCATAGTTGGGAGAGAGCAAGATGTTGAATATTTTTCTTTAATTGATTTGGATATAAGTGATGTGAGCCCAAATAAGATGTCAGATAAATAAAGCTTAAATAGACTAGTAATACTGGCTGTTTCGGCTTATTTATTGTATGCCATGCACCGAACTAAGTGCTTTACAAATACTAGCTTAATTAAACCTCTTAAGAATGGTATGAGGTAGTTACTATGATTCTCTCTGGTTTAGGAAATTGAAGCTTAGAGAGTTTAAGCAATGAGCTCAAGGTAGGATGACTGGCATTCAAACTCAGGCGTCCTGGCTCCGACCCAGTGCTCTTCACCACCATGCATAGCGCACAAACCACAGCAAATAGAAACACAGGCTGTTACATGGAATGATAATTAAAGTCTTAGGTCACACTATGGCAAAGATTCAGGTCATTTGTCCTAGAGATTACACTAACACTTAACAACAATAAATGTTTAAGCTACTTTTTATTTCACTGAGAGAAAATGTGTAGCATAAATATAGTTTTACATCATTTAGGAAATCGTCTGATTCAGAGTGGGAGTATAAGCGAAAAAAGACCTATAGAGCTCACACGCTCATGATCCAGTCTTCGCTGAGAAAAAAAATGTTGCTAAATGGTGGCCCCTTTTGCCAATCCCTCCTCTCTTTTTTCCCTCCAGAACTGCTGTCTTAGGTGAGCGTCTCTTACCTGGACTATTACAGCAGCCTCCAAATGGTCTTTCTACAACCCGTTTGTTCTCCACACTGCTGTCAGAGATCTCTTCACAAACCAACCAACACAAAGCACTACATCACTCTCCTCCTTATCAAGAACAGTGAGATTGCTCTTAATTTTACTTTGAGTCATATACTCCACTGACAATCCACTGAAAGCTATGGATGCTTTCCCAGTAAAAAGAAGTTTATACACATTACTCCTTATTCTCTGACATTGCTCACTAGGGATTTGAAATATCTGTTGTCATCTTGCTTCCTCACCTGATGGCCCAGCATTTTCCCCATCATCTGCACTCTGGCTTGATCAAACTTCTTATTGCTCCTCATAAGGAACGTTGGCATATTCTTCCATTCTCTCTTTTAGGCACGCTCTTAATTATCTGGGATGCTATGCTGGAATAGAGGAAGACATCTTGATGTATCTGTAATAGACAGCCCAGCATTCAAACCTTGTCATATAAGCTTGGGAATGGTATTTAGCTGATTAGAATCTCAGTTTCATCCCTGGTAAAATGAGGGTGGTAACATTACTTATTTTACAGCGTTTTTATACAGGTCAAATGAGGTAGAGAGTGCAGAGGGCTTGGCACTCAATAAATACACGTTCGTATCGTCGATTCAGATTGACCCTCCTCACCTGCTATCCCCATCCCCCACCCCAGGGAGTGGATTTGGGGTTTCCCTCTCTGCGCCCCACAGCACCCAGGAGCCATATGTCTAAACTTGTAGCATTTATCTCTTTCTTGTCTGTTTCTCCATCTAGACCAGTAGTTCTTAACCCAGGCTGCACACAAATAACCTGGGGAGCTCTTTAAAAAATGTCCTTGCTTGGTCCATTTAAGTCAAAGTCTCTGGCGTGGTTTGCAGTCATGATTTTTAAAGTCCCCCCAGGTGATTTTAATGTACAAGCCTAGACTATAGACTTCTTGAGGGCAGGGACTGACCAGTAAAGTCCCACTGCCATCAGGGAGCTGGGCACAGAGTGGGTGTTCGGTGAATGCCTGTAGAGTGAATGAATGCATGCATGCGTGCTGGCCAGCTCTGACTGCCTTCTGAATATATCTTTGATAAACTTCAACCCATTTAGTTATGAAAATGTGATACTCGAATTTAACATATTCCTAATAAATTTACATTTATACAATGCTAATCAATACCTAAGCAGATAAATATATGCTTTAAGTTTTTTAAAAATTTAGATATTGCTTCAGGCAACTATCTACACATTTGTATGTTTAGTCTTTTTTTCTTTCATTTTTTGGGTCCCAAAGTCATATTGGCAAGTTTGTTTTAATCTATAAATCTCTTAAAGGGTGCCTAAATACCTAGAGCTGAAATTAGCTGAAATGTTTACCTGCCACTGTAAAATTTCTCTCTGTCGGACTGCTGTATGTAACGCTATCCTTTCCAGCATTGTTCAGTTGCCTTCCTCTTGGAATGGCTGTGCAGATTTATATTTAACCTTCCTGTGCTCTTTGTTTTTAGTGACCCATCAATAATTGTATTTAGTTGTAAGAATACACACAATACCTTGAGAAAGGAGGAAGAAAGGGACTAATGGCATTAAAAGCAGTGGCTTTAGCAATTTGTTGAAATTAACTTTTTCCCGTAGTGGCTGCTAGGGCTCTCTTTTCTGAATGCTAAATGGAAGCTGATATACAATAAAATGTTTCTTTTCATACAGAAAATAGTGTCAGAGCACCATGACTAATAAAATCAGCTTTCTCATCTAAATGTGAAAGATTTATGAGTTTATTTTCAGTAGGATTCGGTTTTAGGATGGTCTCTGGACACTAAGCTCAATGGTGGGTAAAAGGATAAGATTCCTATCTTTTCTGAGAAAAAGAATCATGACTTCATTACTTCAGCTCTGGCCTAGAAATTGAAATGTTATCAGCTTAACAAAAAGAATGAACATACATTACAAAAAAGTCTCGAGCTGTTGGGGGATCTCAAGAGTGGAAATGCATAGTTAGATATTTTTATTGAAATAAAAATGGTGGATTCTGGGACTACATTGAATTTCTTTGCAATGTTATTTTCTCTTGGGTAATCAGCTCTGATGTGGGGTCGACTGTTTCCTTCTGGATGATAGACACTGGGCAGAAAATCAAACAATTTGCTGGTTGCCATGGCAACGCAGAAATCAGCACCATGGCCCTGGATGCAAATGCGACATGGCTTTTGACTGGCAGCACAGATGGGACCGTAAAGGTGCGAACACAGTGATGGTTTTCCATCCACAGATGCGGGGGCTGAAATATCGTGCGAAGAGACACAGCCATAGCTAATTCGTTTTTGCCTTTTTGGCCTTGGACGAAGAGAGATGAGACCAGAAAAGAAGAGCCAAATAACCCAAACAATCTAATAACAAAGCCGTTAGGAAAATAAACTTATGTTGAAAAATGAATAAATGATATTTCTGAATAAATTATTCAGAATAGAAACACAGTTTGGCTTGCTTATTTCAGCAAGCCTTTTCCAGTGTTCTGGAGAGAGGACTACTTTGGGGAATAAGAGGCCTGAATAATTTTCATGTGCTTCAGCTAATGTTTCTAGTTTGCTTTTTTGTCAGTTTATAAAATGAGAAATCAGGGCAAAAAAGTAAACTTTTAAAAATGGCATTGATGCAAATTTTTCATAAAATGAATATTTTAAAACTAACCCATTTTGTAACTTGCACTTTTGTGTGAGGGAAACTGACACAGTGAGGAAGGAGAGTAGGAAGAACAGTCATAATCTTATTTATTATCCATCCTAAACTAACACTATTTTATGCTCCTAGTTTTCTTACTTTGTAACTATTATTAATTTCTTCTGGAAGGAAGGTGCTATTTCACTTTGCAAAAATGATCAAATTTCCATGCAAAGCTGGATACTTGCAGTCTGAAATCATGCCCACCAGTAAATCTTTTCTGCTCCTCTCAGCTCCAAGAATACTGACAGCCTTTGACTGGAGATGGCTTGTAACACTCTGAGGCAACAGAAGGCAGTTTCCTGAATAAGCTTTGAATGGTTCTCAGACTTCTGTCATAACTGGAGTCAGAAGGGTATTAATTAGATGTACCTTCCTTGGTGGGATGTATGATGCATTTAGGTAGGCTGCAGGGGAAAGTAATGGAAAACTATCTGGCTATGTGGGTAGCACATCTTGCAAGTTGGGGGCAAGTTTCAGGGGGATGCCAGGTTGGCAACAGTCAGTGTGAAGGAGGTGCTACGGCAGGTTGCAGTGCGAATCTCTGGAAATCAGCAAAACTTGGCTTCTGGGAAGGTTGATGGCATGAGTTATGGCCTGGGAGCTTGGGTTTAAGTAAAGTAATCAAGTTCAAGGGAGAACTGGAAAGATGCATGAAGGTTATGGGATAATCCCCATCCCGATAGTCAAGGTGGAATAAAACAGGAATAACTGGAACTGGAGTACAAGTTAGACAGTGGCTGAGGCATAAGGAACAAGTAAGTGTCCCACTTACCTGTCCTGGGGTATGAGATTGAAATGGAAAATTAAGCCAGTGGGTTATGTTCCCTTCACTTCTATCTTGGAAAGTAACTGTTATAGAGTCAGGGTAGGGCAGAATTTGTAGATGGTTGCTAAAACGAGCCCAACTAAGGGACTTAGTAAGATCTGGGGACAGTCAGATCTTTAAAATACCCATTTGTGGGTATTATCTTAGGTGGGTTTGGTAAGAGCCATGTTTAGAGGAAAAGAAAGTGGCATGGATAAAGAAATGTGTACCCCTCAAAGTCTCAGCTCAAGCTTTGTCATCTTAGAAGTTAATGTGAATTTAGTAGTATAATCACAGCTTTTGAAGGTACATTTATCTTTATCATAATAGCACAACAGAATTCTGAAATTTGGCAACCTCTGTGTAGGATGCATAATCAGAGTTGAGCTACTCTGGTCATATTCTTTGAAGAAACAAGAATGAACGACATCTTCCAATCTCATTTATAATTTAGAATCCAAAACCAGTACCTATCTAATCAAAGATTTAAAAGTATCATCTTATTTATCACGGTTTTGAAGTGTCTGTTTTCAAATGAACTAATGTTTTGAATAATTAATGTTTTCACACAATAAAAATTTAAAATATAGAAGATATACAGTGAAAAGAAGGTCTCTTTCTCACCCCTGTTCCTGAATCCTCCCTTATGGCTACCACTGTTACCGGTTTCTTGTGCACCCTTCTAGCCTGTGAGCACCATTTGTTTCTCAATGGCAGCCCACTATCCATGCTTTTCTGCATTTTGTATTTTTCTGTCTTGGACATTGATTCATATAAATGCATATAATAATAATAATGTTAGCTAACTTTTATTGCATGCTTATTGTGAACCAGTCACTGTCCTAAGCACTTTATATACAAACACACACACACACATACATCTATATCGTTGTCACTATTATTATCCCAGTTTTACAGATGCGGAAACTGAAGTCCAGGGAGCTAAAGCAACTTGCTTAAGTTTCCATAGCTGGTTGAGTTTTAACAGAAGTTAGGAACATGGAGATGATTCATTCTTCTTAATGGCTACATGTATGCTACTATAGAGATATTTCATGTTCCGATTGTTCAGTCTTTTGTTAATGAGCAATTTGGTTGATTCAGATCTTTAGCTTTCATAAACAATGTTTTAAGGCTAGCCTTCAAAATACGTCATTTCATACATGAGTGTCTCTGTGAGATGATTTTCTAGAGGTTGAATTTTTGAGTCAAAGGGTATATTCATTTTAATTTTGAATGCCAACTTGCCCTCTGGGCATGATGTCCCAACAATGTTTTGAAGCAGGGCTTAGTTTTAACTGCTTGTGACCTAATGATGTTCTCTCCTAAAGTGCATCCATCAGATCTGTGTCCTCCCCCACTGCCCGAGGTTAACTAGAACTGCCTGTGCCTTTGTAGGATTCAGTCTGGCACCCACAATCAACAAGAGGTTTTATTGGCTGACAATGGGAAACCTAGTACATGATGACTGTTTCAGGCGCTGTAGTAAATGTTTAAAATTTCAAGCATCCCTGAGGAGTAAGGTATCTGTCATAAACAAGGAAACTGAAATTCAGAGACACACTTAGAGAAAGAACCAGGATTTTGACAGACTCCAAATATGGCTCTTCATGATTTTACATTGCCTCCTTCTTAAAAATATGCACTAGTTTACAGCCTTTGATTCAACTATTATTAGAACAGACTGATAGGATTACAAGTATATTAATAAATATAATGGCTAAATTTAAATGGTGAGAGGATTTTCTTTAGCTTTTACATATCCCAAGTGAATCAACCCTAGTCTAGAATATAAACACAAAATTTTAATCCTATTACATCATGTAGTTTTACTCCTCGAAGAAGACACTTTCTTTTCTTGTCTCAAAAATGAGTTTGATTTTTTCTTCAAGGTATGAGACTTCAATGGATGCTGTCACCACACACTCAATGTTGGGCAGGAGGGAGCTGTGGATATTTCACAGATCCTGGTTCTTAAGAAGACAATACTGGTTATAGGCTGGGAGAGGTATGATATCCTTCATGCAAAACTGTAGCAAGGTAAAAGGAGAAGGTTTTTATTTGGATCAAAATCTAAAAGAAAAGAGAACATAGAGATCTGGACTGATTCTGAGTCAATTTGCTGGTGACCTAGGTGGGTGAAACTCTAGTTGGAACTGACTGAATGCTTAGTGAATAAAATATTATAAGATCATGTAGCTTGAGTGGCTTTGGGAAGCGTTCTAAGGCTTTCTCTGGCTTTGGGAATCTGTCTTTTTATTTAACCATTCCAGACAGGAACATAATACCACTTTTTGAGTGTTAACTCCAAAAGTTTCCCAAATTTTATAGTCAATAAATTCTTAACGTGAAAATTACATTCCTTCAACTGTAAAGGAAGCTCATTCCTTCTTCTCTTGTTACTTATATTAAATTGCAGCACAAAGGGGAAATAGCCTACTGAATTCTGTGTTGGCACTTCCTTCATATCAGTGCAGAAGAGGGCCTTTCACAGCCCACTTACGGCTCTTGAGGAGCAATTCTTCCATTTCATTACAAGGAAAATTACTTTTCTTTCCTTTTTTCCTGAGAGAACTAAGGGATCATAAACAGGGCCTTTTCCACAGTATTGTATAGGCACTAAGAAAATTAACTTGTGGTATGTTTTGAAAATATATTGTCCATAAATTCAACAATTCACAAAATATTGCTCTAATAGGTAATTTGCCAAACATCATTCACTATAGAATTATGATCTTAGTGGTTTGAAGCTAGGATTAAATCCAATTTTATACCTAGAAAACTAGCAGTATATATTTGGGGACTTTTATGAATTATAGGAAAGGCTTTTCTTCTAATGCAAATGTGCATATAGAGACTAGAAAACACAGTGCCACACACAGCTTAGTTTTCAGGGGTGCTTTGACTCTAAGGAAAGAAAGTATAGACCAGATTACTCTACTTGATATTAAGAACGAATTCAATCATCCTCACCTTTGAAAGACAAGGCTTCTTCACATCCCTGGGATTGATCGTGACCTGTTAACAACTCCTAACCACTCCAGTAGACATGGCCTAATGCTCTCCATACTTAGGCCATGGCAACAAATAGGTTTAATTCTCTAATATCATGGCAGGGTAGATGTGTGGTATATAGCTGATCTAATTTAAATTTTAAACATAACAAAAAAGAATTTTAAAAATTAATCAGTGTAGGTCAAAACTTTGGAGATATCATTTTCTTAATTACATGTTTTAGATATCCATAGTTATCCATAGTTTCTACTAGCATCACATACATGGTTTTTTAAAATTACTTATGGTGGAAAATTGTTAAATATTAGATATCTAGAGTCATCTAAAAGTAGTTTAAAGGAATGCTAGATGTTCTGATCTATATTGGTGGGCGGTCACTTTCTATAAACTTGTTGGGGGAAGCTTTGGGAAGACTAAAATGAGAGGAGGAAGAGATATCATTCTTCCCATCTTCCTCCATGTTTTCCATCTTCCACAAGGTTGTCGGACTTGGATCCCTTAGTTGGAAGTGAAAGTTGAATGAATACATTCTCAATTATATTATTTCACTTTTATTTTGGTGGATTTAAAGGTTATCATTCCTAAGTTAGAGGCCTTATGTAAGGATGGATGTGTCAGGATTGTTCCAGGGCCTTTTTTACCAGGAGGCATTTAACGAGAGGCAACAGGACAGGGCAACTGTTAAGTTATAGCTGGGGAAAGATGTCCTGTTCAGCCAACTCCTTAATAGATCAGTGATTAGAGAAGAAATAACTGGAAGATTGACAGTCAGCTCATTAAGCTTTCTTTAAAACCCAGAGTGAGGCTGCATCTCTAACTCCAGGCTCTATCTAAATAAAGAGATTAGCTTGATAATTTTGCCTTGGATGGAATAGAAATTACATTTATTGAGTGAGGTACCTAAATATGCCATCCAATTTATTTTATTTATGGTGCTTTGTAGCATTAGGCACTTTACATACGTTATCTAACTTAATTCTTAGCTGCATCTTGGAAGGTAAGCATTATTTTGTAGATATTGCAAATCTTCAGCTGTTATCTCTCTAAGCTCACTTATCCATTTGTTTGCTGGACCCTTCTGACTGCAATCTCAAATTCAACATATTCTAAACTGAATTTATTATTTATTCCCCTCACGAAAAACTCCTTCTTCTCGTAGAATTGAGGCTTCAGTTAACAGCTAGAGACCCAGACATCCACCTCGGTTTTTCTTTCTCACTCAAGTTCACAACCAAGTAGTCACTACGTCTTGTCTGTTTTATATTCTAAATATTTCTCAAACCTCTCCCCCTTCCTACTATAACTGTGTAATTCAGAGCATCATTTCTATCTGGCGTAATACCACAGCCTTTTAATTTGTCCTTTCCTCTAGTAATGCCCCTCCTTTGCCTCTTACATAGATTCCGCACATTTTAGTTACATGATTTCTTTCTACAATGCATTCTATCATGTTACTTCCTTGTTTAACACCTTTCGGAGTGTCTACAAAATAAATCTAAGCTCCTTCTGGCCTGGGCCTATTCTTAGTTTCTCCATTCTCACCCATTCTTGTGTACATTCTAAACTCAAGTAGCAACCTGCTGTCGGGGTGTTCTCATGCAAACATGCTGTTTCACACTCCCATTCCTTTATTTCCTCCCCTTGTCTAGAAATCGCTCAGCAAACATTTTTCATGTGGCTAATGTTTATTCCTATTTCAAGTCTCATTCATGCATCTTCTCCACCAGGACATCTCTTTATACTCTTTACTCTCTTTACTCCTCAAATGGAATATGTGTGTATACACACACACACACACACACATATATATATTTACACTAAACAAATATCGCTGAGCACCTGATAAGAATATGTATATAGTACATATATACATATAGAGTCTGGTGCTTTTTAGATGCTCAATGATATTTCTTGAATGACTTCAGTAATGTTTATTGAATACACAGGAAATCTAAGGATTAGAGAGATTTATTACCCATGGTCGCACTGCAAATAAGAGGCAAGCAGCACAGATATTCAAATTTATTCTAGCTTCACAGTAAACCAGACAGCTAAGCATTATCAATCCTTTTTTACAAGGGAGGAAACAAAGCTTGTAGAGGTTGGGTAGCTTGGCGAAGGTTGCAAAGCTAGTGGGCAGCTGAGCTAGAATTCCATGCCAAAGTCCATGCTCTTTCCACCGTTCCTGAGTCATTAAATTATGACAGAACAACTGTATCCTTTTAAACAAATAATTTGACTGAGGAGGTTGATTATGTCACTCAAAGCCAGTGAATCATTTTTGTGCATTTGAAGAAACACATAAAAAATGTGTTATCAACCTAACAATACCTCAAAGTTTTAGCTTACCCTTATTTTTTCCCTTTCCTTCCCACAAATATTTTTAAACTGCACCTAGATGGAAAGCACCAAGTTAGGAACTATGACAGACTGAGTGTGAAGAAGGCTGATGGCTGCTCTCAAGGGCGTCACATTCTAACTGGGGAGTCCATACATTCCAGGCAGGATATGGTCAATGCCACCATGAAGTGGGCCTCGGCCAAACCTGAATTAGAAAGCCCATGTTGGATATTTAGAAATACGATCATTCATATCTAGAGAATATTTCTGTCAGAAAAAAGAAGAACTTCTAGCAACATGTTTCTTAATTGGAGCAAAATATACTTAGAGACAAAGTGGTGAACTGACATAGGGTCAGTTAAACAACACTTGGTTAAATGCCTTGTTTACACTGGTAAAATTAAATGAATAAATGATCATTATCTTTGCATTTGTTTAAAGTAGTCATGTAATATGTATAGTTCTAGTAAAACCAAATAAATGATCATAACAGTTTAAGATTTTATCCTGCCCTAAAATTCTATGATTCTATACTTACAACTCTCTGTAAAAATAGACTCAAACTCTTAGTTTCCCTCACTTTATTTCTCTCCTTTCCATTAAAGGGGAAACCTCTGTTTGTGAAAGTTTTATCTCTGTAAATTATCTAGACTTATACAAATACTAAAAAAGAGAATCACATAATTTCAAATAATTCTGAAACTATTATTGATAGTAGCATCCTTCACAGAGCTCTGTAAAAAGTACGTGCTCAAAATAGCTGCTGATTTAATTTGATTTCTCAAAGTATTTTTAAGTGAAATGAGATTAGGGATTTGAAGTTCCTCAACAATAAAACTTCCCTATCACAAGATATTAAATTCTTAATAATTGCCTTACTAAGGAACTGTAATCCTATATGACTCAGTTGGTTTCTATTATTAGGATAAGAATCAAAGCGAAAACTTCTAAAGTTGTAACTCATTCTAAATAACCATGTTGGAGGTCAGGAACGGGTGGGTATGATTGAAATTCACAAATTACCCACAAACCTAATTTTTTGATGGTTTCAGTGTCCAAATTTGACTCCAAAGTTTTAGGAAAAAGAATAAAATGATTTATATTGAGCTCATTCTCTGCCTTTGAGGTACCCCTTTAAGCCTAAAAGGCAATGAATCAAACAAGGATAGGTTCTTATGATAATTGGACTAACCACACATGAACATTTAACCTCTGAGGGAACAAATAGTTGTGTTCTTTTGTTCTCTCCATGGTGTTTTCTACATGATAAGTTTTGGTGAATGTTATTTTCCTATCTCATTCATCCTAAAAGAGGTTCTCTAAAAAAAAAATTTTTTTGTATTTTTTGGCACTTGACAGGTAAACTAATTTTGTTCTTACAGAATTGGTCATCATATCTAAATTCTGAATTAGAGACAGGATCATCTTCACAAGATGACACGATGACTCAGTAGCAGCTCTTTTAGGATTTCAAATGTGAGATGTGGAATGGAACTAGTAAACTCCTTCAATGTCAGAAAGAGAAATCTCTCAGATTCCTAAAAGGGCCTTAAAATTGGCTCATTCTGCACTTTAATTTTACTCTTGGCAAAAGTGCAAACTTAGACAAAGTTATCTTTGAAATGGACAAAATAAAAAATACAGTGTGGATTCTGAAGGCATTTTAAGGATAACTGTCATCTCAAATGAAAATTTCAGGTTAGGTTTTAAGGGAAAGCTGTCAGCTAATTAGTTTCTCAACATTTTGACACACAAGGTCAAACATCAGAAGGGCTATTTTTCACACCACCTTATGAAAGGCATTTTGCGCCTTTGGGTGGTACTCTCTACATATGTCTAGTTAATATGGGCATCTTGGTGAAAAGACATTTAACATTGAACTTTGGCTGAGAGATAATAGAAAAGATATAGGATTAATCTCTTACTTCTCACTCCCACCCCACAAAGGGCAGTCTCGTCAAGCAAACTTACCATTAGGTAAAGAGAAAATTTAAAATATACACATGTAAAGCTATTATGAGATTAACTACAATTTCAGAATTGCAAATTACTTTATAATATCTTTCTAAGCCTGATATTAATATTATTAAAAGAACACTAATATTAAAATTATTGATATTTTAAAAAACAGAATAATTCACACTTTGATTCAGCAAATATTTATTTAATGGCTATTATGTGCTAGATACTATTCTAGACACTACTGATGAAGAAGGGATAAAACAAAGTCCTTGCTCTCCTAGAGTTTATTATGATAGAAGAGATAGGAAATAGACAAACAAATATAGATCACAATATCACATGATGAAAATGTAAGAAAGAAAAACTATGTAGAGTGAGAGATGAGAGACTCAAGGGAGAGTCTTCAGCTAAGGTGACAGGAAGGCTTACTTGAGGAGGTGACATTTGGGTGGAGAACTTTTTACTCATTCATTTGACAAATATTTATTGAATATTTGATATGTGAAGGTCACTATGCTTGCTACTGTGGGGTTGCAGAATAAGACAGGATATCTGTTTTCTGAGAATTTACAATCTAACAGAAGAGCAGAGACTAAATAATGTTTACTAAGCATTATAAGTAAAATTTGAATGATGTAAAAGGTCAGAAGAGGAAATATTTCTTTCAACTCTAGTTGAAGGAAACCTACCAGACTCAGGCGGGCCTTAGAGAATGGGTGCGTGGAGAGCTAGATGTGAGTATGTCTGTGAAAGAAACTGCACAGAGGGATGGAAGAGCATGCCATGAATGAAAACAAAGCAGCTGGAAACGTGAAGGGTGCTCAGACACCAGTAAGACTATTGTTTGTGTTGAACAAGAAGGTGTGCTTTAAAAACGTAGCCCCTGAATACCCCTAACAGTTGCAAACAGCTCCTGCAACAAAGAAATTTGTTTGAAACCTCGTATCCTATCTTTAAAATCAGATGAATTTTGCATTCTATTGCATTAATTCATCTATCCTTATGTTAATATAAAATATTTTTGCTCAAACTCTTTGAGTAAAATTAACACTCAGAAAGGTGCACCATATTTACCCTGTGGCTTCCCATAGTCCTGTCAAATATTTAGTTGAACATTCACATTTTACTTTGAAAAGCAAGGATAGAAGAATAGAGAGCAATAATTCTAAAAAAGTAGATTGGACTCAAGTATTGTTAAGCCTTGAAGAATAGGCCCACACATTTGAATTTTGTCATGTGGATATGGAAAATTAGGAAATGCTTTTGAATATGGCATTAGCTTCTCTCTGATCATGCTGTTTTCTCTGCCTAGAGTACCTTCTTCTTCCAAATCCTGCACATCTCGTATGGTCCAGCTTAAATCTGACCCCTGAACTCAGCCTTCTGTGATTTCTACACTTGGACTTCCACAGCAGTTGATCAGTACTTCCTTGGCACTTACCACATTTCATTTTGCATTTTAGTCATTTTGTGCTCCTGGTTTTACCCCCTGCAGCACCAAGAATGGAGACGTCCATGTAGAAAACAGAAATGCTCATCTAATGAATGCATATTAAGAGACCCAGAATGGAATGATTAATCTAATAGCAGGATGAAGACTGTACAAGAAGTGGGTGGACTAGAAACAGTGAAATTGGTTAAGAGATTGTTACAATTGTTCAACTGTGAGATAATGAGCGCGGAACTAGGAAGATGTCATTGGCCGTCAAAAATATAAAGGACGGAATGAATATGTAACATATCATAGAAGTAGAATCTAAGTATTGGATTTGACTAGGGGAGGGAAAGACATGTAGGAGGCTGGAATGCTGGTCTATCAACCAAATTAGGGAATTTAAGGAGGTCTGGTGTGGAGGGAAGGTGGCAAATTTGGATTTTTGATATGTTGCTGATGGGAGCCTTAAATGGAACTGTTAACTGTCAAGAGAGAACTATTCAGCACTGGAAAAAGTTATGAATGAAGATAAATTTAAGATCCCTTTGTGTAGGAGTGAGATTGGAACCTCCAGGGGTATACCAAATCCTTGAACAAGCCCTTTTGAGGAGAGAGGATGGAGTGGAAGAATCACAGTAAGAAATATCCATATTCATATGCAGGAGAGAAGGAAGGGAAGAGAAAAAGGCGGACAGAGAATGAAAGAGCAGGGAGGCAGGAAAGAAGTAGGACCTACTGGAAACAAAAGTTTCCAGGAGGAGAAAGCCACATTCATCAGAGTGAGGAGTTACGTTGATGGGGCAATTTAGAGACGTTCAGAGTGGTGGGAATAGAAGAAAAACTTCAGTGAGGTGAAGAAAGAATGAGGGTGAAGACACCACACATGTGGTTACAAATGCTCATTTGAGATTTTTTTGGCCCTAGAAAGAGGGACAGGCTTAGCATAGGCTGGTAGCCAGAGCTCAGGTCACAATTTAATTTTTACACTCCTCCCTTCCCCACCAGGCCCCAGGCATTTCATTCTCTGCCCATCCTGGCCTACCCTCAATTCGCCAGAGCAGTGTCTTAAGATTCTGACATTTTAAAATTATTATTTCTGTTCAAAATGTATCTGTCCTGTGTACCATTTCTATGGAGCAACATTTTCCAAGTGTGTTCCACAAATGGTAGTCTTCAAGACGCTTACTGAGAAGGGACTCTGTGGTCAAGTAAGTCTGAGAAATGCCACAGGGAATGGTAACATTTTAAATGTCCTGGATGCTTTGATGATAAGAAGCCTTATTACTTTTGTTCAAACTACCAAATATTTTGTGTTCACAGACCCATCCCCTTTTTTATTGCTACTGTCACAAAGCAATTAGTGGTTCCATGTTATCCATATGGGGAAACTTTGCTTTAGGGTCTTGGTGATGGATAATTAATCTGATAAATGCATACATGTTTGGTGTTAATGATTGTGAAAGGATAATTAACCTTCTAATACTTCATAATTTGCCAGCGAATTCAATGAGAGAATCCAAAACAAAGTTCAATGTGGGAAGTTCAGTATTATGGATGACAAGTGGGCATAAAATTTGGGGTAGCGCAGTCTTTTAGACCTCTCAAATTACATCCCCAAGTGGATGATGGCTACTCGATATCTATATCACTTTTAGATTCACAGCTAAATTCTATGTCTTTTTTACCAGGGCTATTACTGTATTTCGACTTCAGAGCTTCAATCAGTTTTTGATCCAGCCTGAAGAATGGAAAGGAGGAATACAACACCGAGATGATATTTCGTGTCCTGCATTTCTACCTCCACAAACTCTTGCTACAGGTTAATTGAATATTCATTTGACAATCAGTGCTGAGAGTTTGGTTTCTTTTGCCTCACTCACTTTTAAGAAGCCTTTTCTCTACTGCAAAGTGAACATATTTCTTGAAGCAATCCTTGCACTGAAAGCTACTCTTGGTTCTTCTTTCTAGGCCAATACACTAGTGGTTATGCCCATCGGCTCCTGAACCTGGCTACCTGGCTTGAGATCCTGGTTCCACCACTTGCCACTGCATGATACTGATCAAGTTATTTAACATCTAAATCATAATTTTTTTCTGACTAATAATAGTATAAGAATATCTTGGTTTACAGCTAAGATTGAATAAGATAATCTGTGTAAGGGCTTAACACAGCGCTCGGCACACAGTAAGCTCATTGGTTAAATGTTAGCTTTTATTTTTAGTGTCCTTTTTCCAGGAGTAGCTTCAGAATTGTTGGGTACAAATCAACTTCTGTGGCACTCAGATGTGTCCTCACGGGAACATATTAACTCTTTGGCACAATTTAGTCTAACTAATGTTGGTTAAAGACTGGCCTCACAAAATGTCTACAAATCCAAGCTCTTAAAAGAGGCCATGGGTATGCTTTGATGTGACATATTAAAGAGGATCAGAAATTGTTGTCTCATTTCCAGCCAAAGAAAACAATTTATAAAGACAGATTGCACCATGAAATTATCAAGTCCATGTTTTGACAGGCTACATTTTTTTATAGAACCAAAAATGTCATCAATTAAGAGGAATGAAAACTCATAGGAAAAGAACCAAGACATCTATGAAGTGTTACAATGTGAGGTTTACTGCTCTGTCTACACTTAAAGTTCCATTGTTTTTAGAACTGACACGATTACTTTCCGGTAGGGCAACTCTGCAATTGAATTTGCTATAAGCTGCTGGAAGTCTATCCCTGCAGGGGGTATCACATACTGAAGTGTGATGGAGACAAGTAAACTATCAGGCTGTATAGTTGTTATTGTGCGTGTCATAAAATACCATTGTAATTGGTGAATAGATCATCTCTTCATTCATTCTCATCCCATTGGTCCTATGGGAAAATGTTTGATCAAGTACTTTGCAAGGAAAGCATTTCAAAATCGTAGGAAAAGATGAATACGCCCATGGACAGCTAATCCATGGAAATCCATCATCCTCGGCCAATGTGTGAGTTACATGGGTTCCTCTCTCCAGGACAATACAGAGTTTAGCATGTGTTATTCTCTTCTTTCTTTAAATCCCAAGAAAGACACCATGTGTACATCCCACTCAGACTCAGCTCTTCTCTTTTGCTCTCCACTTCACACTGATGCTCTGCTCAGCAGGAAGCTGTTCTCACTGAGCTGCTGAGGGCAGAGGTCTGGGCACGCATTGCTCCTCCCCAGGACAGGCTTGGCCAGACTTAGCCTCCCTATTTTGGCTTTTCTATGTTCTCTGAGAGCAATTAGGAAGAACTTTCTCTAGGGAGAATTTTAGGATTGGAGAAAGCAGCATTCAGTAAAGAATACAGGAGGGAGGAAATGAAAAGGACACACACACACACGTAAAAGAGGAGATGTGGGAAACAGAAACCTAGAATTTGATCGACTTGCCTTCTCTCAACAATAAAAAAGTATGATAATTATTATTAACACTTTTTCGTGCTTATAATATACTAGGTACTATTCTAAGTACTTTTCATTCTTCATAACAATCCTCTGAAACAAACACAATTCTTAATTCAGGTTTATAGGTGCAGAAATGGTGGCGTCCTGTACAGTTAAATAACTTGCCCAAGGTCACATAGCTAGGAGGTGGTGGGACCAAGATTCAGACTCAAGTTGTTTAATTGCAAAGCCCTTATTCTGAGTGCTTTATTACTATAAAAGGAAAAGATATGACAGCAAATTTCTATCACACTATGCACAGGTATGTTGCGAGGATTGTAAGTTCTAAAGCTTAATAAAAATACTAGTTATTATTATTCATTCATGTCTCCAAAAATGTATACAGTGCCTACTATGTGCCAGATTCCATGTAAGATATCATGATAATGCTATTTTCTCATATTTTTGCTTGCATTGCTCATATTTTGTAACTTTTTGCTCTTTGCTGTTGCTCACATTTTCTAACTTTTTGGCAATTTGTGTTCTCCATCTTGGCTCATCTAGGCAGTTATGGTGGAGAAATTGTTCTGTGGAACAATAGCACAGAAAGTGCTTCCTAGGTCCTTCATCCTGATTACCAGAGGCTGCTAGACTCAAAATCGGGTGAGTGCCAGTTTGAAAGTAAAATAATGTGGCTGAGTCAAAGCACAGTAGGCTGGTTGTGACTGCATATACCTGATGCTGCTTGCTCCTAAATCATAGATCATTGGCTATAAGCGCAAGGGACTAGTGATAACAGTGTCTTATCAAAGTGACTAAAAAGAACCCTGAGATTCACTTGGCTTAGCAGATTTTCCGTGGCCTACCATTTCTTCTCTTTGTGCTACATTGGCGTTTCTGAATTACTGACAAGAGGGAGCAGCCCTTTCCTCTTTATCCTGTTTAGTTTTTGCCAATAAAACTCGCCAAATTGCCTTTGAGTGAACCTTGGGTACCCCCAGGTAGGAAAATGGGAACACGTGTTCACTTGATAGGCTGTTCAGGCTCAATCTAGGACTTGTATTAAATATTACACCACCCGGAAATCTCAAATTATTTCTTGCCTTAGAAACCTGTGAGGAGCATTAGATGGGAGTGTATTGTATTTTATGAGAGTTTAGCAGAGCATATGAATATTTTATACTTAAGCAAAATGTCCTGACACTTGCCTTTCACAGTTTTATGTTAGTTCCCTTAGATGCTAAAGGTTTTTCCTTAGACTAATTTATTTGGGTAATGAATATGTCATTCTTCATGGCCCAGCAAGATTCTGTTGTCTCAATTGGATAAACTCACAGAGTCTGACTTGGATCTTAGGAGAGGACTGGTCATCAGATAAAGCTTTCTTGTGAAAAGCTGAAGGAGTAATTTGTGAAGAGTAAGAAAGCCAACTTAAGAGATTTTGGGCTTACCTGGTTGTAGGCACAACGCTCTGACCTGCTGTATGTATAAAGAGCTAACCATCATGCTTCATCGGAACCCTCCAGGGAGAGGGTGGAATTCTGCCTCCTCTTCTACACTGGCCTTCGGGACAGCGCCATCTTGTTCTTATAGCAAACCTAACAGTGGCAACAATTAAATACACAGAGGGTTAGATAAGAAGGAAAAGCAGACACTGGCAAATTTCTGAAGATGTAAGAGGCATTGCTATAAATTTCTTGCTTTGAAATTTTGAAGGTACCTGTGTATAGATTTTTCATAACTATGTGCAGACTATTCATAAATTTTGAGGTGAACATCTCCAGTTTTTATTAGTGTGGTCTGGAGATGGTATCATTAGATAATCGAAGTGTCATTAAGAATATCCTTTCCAGGGTAGCTCACTGACAAATAATATTGCTAAAAAATGATCGTTAGGGGCTGGCCCAGTGGCGTAGTGGCCTGAAGCATGTTGCCATCCTGGGTGCAGATCTACACACCTCTTGTCAAGCCATGCTGCAGCAGCGTCCCACATACAAAATAGAGGAAGATTGGTACAGATATTAGTTCAGGGATAATCTTCCTCAAGCAAAAAGAAGATTGGCAACAGATGTTGGCTCAGGGCCAATCTTCCTCACCAAAATTAAAAAGAAGACCATTAAATATATTTAAATAGTCATTATATCTAGTGTTCATTAAATTATTTGCAAGATTAATATTAATGATTAATAAGCTGAAAATGCTGTGATATTAGAATCACATTTATCTTGAACATAACAGGATCTGTAAGATGTTGGCAGTGACTAGGAAATGAAGTCCCTGTTAATACATATCAAGGGAAAACACAGTGAGCGTGTACGGAATATGCCAAAACAAACATGGAATCAAACAATCCTTCAAGTTGGGGTTGAGGAAGTGAATAGTAGAAAGCTCAATGGATGTTAACTGTAAACCTATTGTGAGACTTGATGGAGTCATCCAAGACCATGATGGAGGCAGGCCTGTTGTTTTTTGTAAGCATTCGTTTGAAAAGCAGATGTTTCTTTTCATTAAGACGCCTGTTTCCATCACAGAATCAGAGGCTCCAAAGCTTCTGGGGGCCGGGAGAAGCCACCCCACCCACCCCACAGCAGACCAGGCTTTGAGACTGACACCAACCGCAATAATGCCATCATGAGGCTTTGCTTCCTTGAAGCAAGAAAAAACATTGCAGAGACAGGTAAAATACTTATTTATATTTTGACTCTAGATTGCTTTGATACATTGTAAAATGTTGCAAAAGGGAGCAATGAAGAGAGTTCAGTCTAATCCTATCTAGGTCTTGTAGAGTTTGACTGCATCTAGCTAGCAGTCAGGACTGGATCATGGGAGGCCATGGGCCAGGGCAAATGAGCTTAGGGCTTAGGAGGGTGGGTCTAGAAGCAGGAGCCAGGCTAGATCAACAATTTATATAGTGCTGCCTATGTCCGGACCAGAGTGAGAAAAACTTGGGCAAACTCTTGGCCATGGGCAACAATTGGAGTTGGTGTTCCAGCCATGGCATAAAGAGGTTTGATAGGGCAGAGGGCACAGCAAGAAATATGCTCCAAATACATGAGCCAAAGCTTAGGTCTACATGTGGCAGAAGGGGACACTCTGAGACTGACTGCACTGGCTGCTGTATCAAATGAAGTAGGAAAAAATAGCGAGAAACTTGGAGATGGGGCGCAATGGCAAAATTTGAAATAACTGCTGATCCCAGGTCAAGAGAGCTGCCTACTCTGTCTTAATTGTTTTTTGGGGTTGCGGGGGAGTGTGGGAAGTAATGCTTTGGGTTCCTTACCAGATGTGCATACTTTCCAGAATGAGCCAAAGTCCTGGTTAGAGCTTCTGCTGAGATGTATGTTAACACTGGTGCTACCATATGAATTACTGTAGATGTTTGATATTATATATGACATAACCATTTAATTAATTTTCCCTCTGTTTTTAATGACTATGTTAACATGGCGTCAATGAAGCCTGCGTCTTCTCAAAATAAAAATCTGCTTTTGAGAATAATGCATATTTTTGAACTTTCATCTAAAAAAAGAATTGTAGTTTAGAAGTGATTTTTCTTAATATTGGGAATCTAGACATATATGTGTTAAATGTTTGAAAAAAGAAACAGACATATCTGATCCATGCTTTCCATATTCACTTTCCCATATTCAATTTGCAGGTGGAAAATCTTCCTGATTTTCATATAAAAATATTCAACATTAAAAATCGATAAAGGTATACTCTTATAGAGTTATAGAAACATTGTGGAATATTTAGAGTAGACTTTGGAAGGGTTAGTTTCTAAAACTTTCTATTTTCTAGAACTTACTTATCCTCACAATATGAACTATTATCCTGAAATTACTCTTATTTCCTCAACACTAATTCTTCTTAATGTTATCAGGATTCCCAAATTGCTCCCACTGAAGCAGCTCCATGCCATTATTTCTGCCTTAAACAGATATGATTGTTAATCAGCAGTCCATTTGTGAAGCAAATTGGAAGTCATCTACAGATTTATCAAATAATAATAGGAACTTTACCACAGAAGAATAATTTAGGTAAAGTGCTTCCACAAAGCTGGTAAAAATGCAAAATGAAAAGGTTAGTTCTAGGCCTATGAACCAAAAAGTGTTCCATAAGGGATAAAATGAATTCCTGATGAAAATTTTTAAAATGAGCTCATAAATAGAATTGGAAGCATGCTGTTGGATAGAGAAATCAATAGTTATGCTGTGCTAACTATATATGTGCATCCACATCTGTGCATAAGGAGTCTTACTTCTTGGGTATATATGTTCAATGAATCATTAAGAAAAATGGGTTTTATGTGTAATAAGAATATCATCATAATGTTGCAATTAATAGTTTATAATTTCATTTAAAGGAACAAATTAATTCTATCTAACTTTAAAAACCCAAATAATAACAAAATAGTGAATGAAGGAAAGAGAACTAAATTTAATAGAACATTTTACGTATCCTATTTGATAATCCACATAAACCAGTGAGGTTATCATAGGGTTACCTCCATTTTTCTTTTTTTTGAGGAAGATCAGCTCTGAGTTTACATCTGCTGCCAATCCTCCTCTTTTTGTTGAGGAAGACTGGCCCTGAGCTAACATCCATGCCCATCTTCCTCTACTTTATACATGGGATTCCTACCACAGCATGGCTTGCCAAGTGGTACCATGTCTGCACCTGGGATCCAAACCAGTGAACCCCAGGCCGCCGAAGCGGAACATGCGCACTTAACCGCTGAGCCACCAGGCCGGCCCCTATCTCCATTTTATATTTGAGAGAATTAAAGTGTTGGAATTGATCTCAAGGCTACCCATCTTTCCACCATCCATATGCTTTCCACCGGGAAGACCACTGAGCTTGTTTCTCACGTTTTTGTCACCGTTTCCTAATTAAGTGTTCCTTTACATGTTAGGAGGAGCTAACTTGGTATCATGTGGAGGATCTGGGTATGTCAGATTCTGGGATACATTGAAGAAGCAACTTCTGGCTGAATTTTTAGCTCATAGTGGAGTTGGACCCATTATCGTGTCTATTGATAAGTTGAATCAATACCTCGCCACAGGAGATCTTGATGGATGGTTGAAAATCTGGAATATAGAGGTAAATTGAAGAAATCCTCACATGACCTTTATTACTTATGATGACCTTTTGTTGCAGATAACTATGAATCCAGTCTTGTCTGTTTCCTAGATAGAGGAAGAAATATTTAGTCTGAATATTTTAAAGGAAACATTTACATGTGCAGTGACACTTCTTTTAAATAATTTATGGGAAACAGATTTTCTCAATATTAAAAATCTTCTGTTAACATATAGTCAAATCAATCACCCAATTTAGGAATGTAATGTTGTCAGTAAGTTACTGCAACATTGTTTGAGCATAGATAATTAGGATATACCTTATTTGAAATGCGACTGTAAACGTAATTTAAATAGAGTACTAGCCTTTCATCTAACATTACTGTCATCATGAGTTACTTTGGAATTTTTGTGTCACTGGTTACCTGCTCAATTTTCTACTAGTGTTGTAAAATTGTATAATGCGTGACTGCCCATACATGATAAAGTTCATCTCTATCAAATAACTGACTTTATTGTTCGTCCTTCTGCTTTCCATCCATCTCTCTCTCCTTCCTTTCCACTTCTCAAGTTAGTCACATCTGTTAGAAACCCTTTTTTGAACATTAATACCATTCTTCTAACCTCTGTTCTCATGAACTATTCTTTTGCATTCGGATCACAGATTATTGCTCCCAAATTTACCTTTTTTCATTTCTGTATCTGACTTTTTAAAAAAAGTGTTATATTACTGCAATAATTTAGTATCTGCACTTTTTAGAATTCTTGCATTTCTTTTCATTCAGGAGTACTGTCTTAATTCCAGTAAGCACAAAATCACACAGGCCCCAGCTCTGATAAGATAGTTCCAACCTCATGAAGACCAGATCAGCTCCTTGGAGCTGTGTGAGCTGGGCGGCCAGTCACTGATTATCTGCTCCTCTGTAGACTGCAGCGTCTGCGTGACCTATGTCTGCGGTGCTCCCGTCTGGATCTTTGGTCAGGTAGAAATATTGCTTCTTTATTATTCTAGTATTTACTTGACATTTAGTATGAACTTGGACTGATTTCCATTTGAATCTCATCAGCTGTTAATGCTCATTAGTCATGAAAGAACTGACTTCCATTTCTGGAGATGTCGCTCCAGGCATCTTTTGTCCTGTTTACCATGAAGCATGGCAGTTCCATCAAGCGGAGGACACCAGAGACATGGAAAGACAGTGGCTCTGTGCAGCTCAACACAGTCCAGGATTTCTGAGAACAATTTCTCCTCTAAAATAAGTGTATTCCTTCAATGTAAAAATTTAGTAAAAATACAATGTGGATAAAAGAGCCATGGTATTATTAAACAGGTAGATGACTATGGCTGTCAAGTAATAATCGAAGAGAAAATTTTAGAAAAAACAAACTTCCTTGTTCATCGTCTGGTTTTCTCCTGCCAAAACAGTAATAGCTGACATTCGCTGAGGGTTTTTTGTGTGCTTGGGGCACTGTTCTGAGGTGTCTCCATCAATTATCACCTGTAATCTTCACGATTGCCCATTCCATGAGGGAGGAACTTTCATTATTTCCATTTTACAGAGATGAGGAAACAGAGGCACAGAGAGTTTGAATAAATTGCTTGAGCTCACAGAAACTAAGAAATAGTAGTTTGGCTTTTAACTCAACCTAGCTCATTTCAGAGCTCATGCTTTTAACCCCTTCCTGCCATGAAACTTAGCTCTGATTTATTTCTGCCTATGAAAAAAAGATGGGAGCGGGGATATGGAAGAAAGAAACTGTTTATTGTCTCACATTTCTGTTGTTTCATCTGTTTGTTTTCATGGGAACTCTGCTTCCATTCCCTTTGTGCTTTTGGGTACAAAATATTGGTTTGATCTGTTACGACCAGTATTGTTCAGACATGGTGGTGTGAAGTTCCACGGACACCTCAATTTCTATCAGTCCACTTGATTCTATGCAGCAACCGCAAGTGTCTCTCTAGTGCCGTGAGAACAAGGTACCTCTCTTCATGTTGCAAGACAAAGTCTGCTGTTGCTCTCTTTGTGAAATCTGTTTGATGATGTCAGCCTGTGCTGAAAGAATTTTGTACAACCCTTTGGGATGTGAAGGGTGATGGTAAATCAGGAAATAATCTGAGGAGGTGGACGCACGTTTGGCCGAGTGATGTGGGAGTCTCAGTGTAACACTCAGATCTGTGTACTCTCTTCTGCTCTGTAAATAAGGCAAGCGCTAGACTTTTCTCAGGAAAAACAACCTCTGAGTGGGAACTCTAACGATTGTGTGGGTAGGTGTGTGGTGAGTGAGACAGAGTGGGGCACAGCTGGCATTCTGAGTACAAAAGGATTTGGAAAGCTTTTTCTGGCAGTTGGAGAAGTGAATGCACTGTCGACATTGCTACATGGCCACATCTCCTGTGCTCTACTGAGATGAGGCGGAGGTTAGAGTGACAAGTAAAGAAATAAGGTGTCATCAAGCGGATGATGCCTGGAGTATAAAAAGTCCCGTAGCCAAATAAGGAGAGTTGAAGCAAAAATAAGACTGTTCTAGGTGTGGGTACCGTATAAACTGTGCCCACCAAACACAATCCGTATTTAAATTTTATTTGAATTAAGTACATGCTAGTGAAACTGTTCATTTTTATGCCTTTGATATTTTTCTTTAGTTGTTTTGTAAAATCCTTTGTATTTTGAAGGACTTCTGCCCCAAAAGCCTGCATGAAAACGGTTTGGTTTTTGTCCTTCGGTCCAAGACAGGGAAAGAGCCACCAGAGCTAGAGCAGTGATAGAGAAGAAAGGCTCCAAAGCTGGGCAGCTGGGTTTTCTAGTCCCTTCTGCTTGAGATTTTCAATTTTTTTAAGGACTCACTGTTATCAAGCTGTCTTGAATATGGATGTGATAGTCCCAAGGGGTACAGGCGACTAAGGTAGAGGAGGAAAGGGGGAAGTGGAGGAGGAAGGGTGGGAAGAGAAAAATGAGCAGACACTAGAAAATAGCAACAGTGAATGTCCTCAGAATGTGTACGAAGAGACAGCCTTTCAAAGCACAATAGGGAGGCAGATGGAAATACTTAGATAAGAAGGAGAAGAGACCCAATTAGCAAATTTAACTAGGATCAGAGCAATCTTTACTGAACAAGCTTGATTTGTACAGCATAGTGACTTTTGCCCTGCATTTGAATGAGACATTTGTCTTTTAGTTGAATTAATTCTGGTCTACCAGTTATAAAAACAGGAGGAAAGCAATAATGTATTTTAATTTCTTATGTTAAGACAATTTTCTAATCACATGCTGTCTGATTAAAGTATTTAAAATTTAATTCAATGTGATTCGATATATTTTATGAAATAATTTTTTTTAAATAACTGTGAATCATTTTTCAACATAGCTATTGTTGTGAGGTTGGTTTTCAAGTTAGATTTTTAAAAATGTGGTGTTGTATGTCTGTCTCTAGAGTTGGAGAAATAGGGGTGGAGATGATTTATCCCAGGAAACTGTCAGATGATTGTGGTATGAAAAGAAATTAGATGACACACGCACTTCTTCAGTGCCCCTGTCAAGCCACTGACCGCAGTTGTTCTGGGCAGAGTTTGTGTATTCACACCTCTCCTCCTCCTCATCTGGGGGCCAGTGACTTGGTGCCTACTCACCTAGTGTCAGACATTAAGAGATTCCGTAGAAGATCCTGATTTCTTGCTTGTCTTGAAAAAGAACATATGTCATACCCTGAGAGTAACTGTAACATGAGTTCTCTCTAACTCATTGTGGGCCCCACTTTCCTTACTGCCCCTGACCACTGAGGCTGAATTCCATTTGCTGGTTATCATCTTATACAAGGTTCCATTCACTCATTGACACTATCTTCCTGGCCCCTGCAGCCATTGCCATTTTACTTTACAAACCCTTCTGACGAGGCTATCAGTTTGTAGGCCAGTCAGCTATCCTGGGGATACCTAACGTCCCCCTCATACCACATGACACATCCCCTCATATCCACTGTGTTCCCTGGTGCACTCCTGTGTATACCATGTGACTTCACATAACATCAGGAAATTGGTTGTATATTTGAAATATAAAATACATTGTCAATAGGAGCTTTTGATAGATGGATACATATTAAGAATTGTAGCCGAGATCTGTGAAAACTGTTATATAACATATATTATCTGGGAAAAAGTGCCCAATAATTTGTCTGGCTTTTGAGAATTTTTTGGGGAAATAAGATGCAAAGAAAGTAGTATGAAAAATTAACTCTGATAATTCTTCAACAAAAGATTTGTTTTTCTTTTTGGTAAATATACATATTGTTATTCCGGATTTTGAATTGGGAATGTCAATTTTTTTGTAGTTCATTATCATCTTTTCAAAGAATTTTTGTTTGTTTCTTATGACACATCACTGTCTACCTTTATTAAAGTTACGGGTATATGTCTCATGTCCTTTATAAGACTGTAAGTTCCTCGAGGACAGGAGCTGTATCTTATTCTTTTTCTTTGTGTCCCCAGGACTTCAGTTAGTAATATAGCATAGAAATTTTCAAAGAAAATAAATTTCATAAAAATAAAACAAATCTCTGTTTTTTCAGGCAAAGCATTGGCAAACTGAAAACTGTTTTTCCCTTCCTAAAAGAGATCCTAATTCAATGGAGAGTGAGACTCAAGAAGAAAGCATAAGGGAAACTCCTTTCCTTTCTAAGGAGGAATCATGTGTAGACCCAACAGAACATTCTCCACTTGATAAGAAAAATGAAGATGACTCAGCATACAAGTAAGCAATTTTAAGCGTTACCCACATGTCAACTGGAGTCCAGACAAAACCTAGGTAAGATTGTCCCAAACTTTCTTTTGTGCTCTGTGGAATGTCCAATGACTATCTTGAGATTTCTCTAAAATTTTGGAAATTGGTAGGCGTGTGTGTGGCAGGGGGAGAATTTGTGTCCTCAGCATTATACCTGGTTCTTATTTCTTGCCTCCACTGAATTCTTGATTTCTATTCAGTGTCTTCTAGTCTTTTATTTCTGCTCTGTCATCAACCCAATTATGGAAATTAGCTCCTTTCCTCAAAAACAATGTCAGCGTGTATGCGTGTATGTATGTATCTAGCTGTCTCAGAATGTATGTCAGATTTTACTCCTGGTTTTGGTAAGGTGCACAGGGGTTTATATGATGGAGGTTCAATGAGCTCAACTTTGACTATTAGACAGGACTCTCCTTTTAACGCTTCTAGCTTTCCCTTCACGTTGTTCATGCGTTTCTTCTCTTCCCACCACTCAGCTAGATTCCATTCTTACATTCCTCTTATTCTCTAATGCCAGGCAGTTTTAGTTATTTCTTTTGTTTCCTGTGCTCTCTCTAACCCTTGCTTTCACAATTTCATCTTCTATATTAAACAACTTTTTTTTTGAGAGGATGATTTTATTCGTTGTATTTTCTTCAATACAAATGGATTTCTTTTTACCATGTGTATATATTACGTTTTTAGTTTATAGAAAAATTGTAGAGAAAGTAGAGAGATCATACATGCCCCACCCCCACGACACACAGGGTCTTTCTTTAGTGGGGCACATTTGTTACATCTCATGAAACAATATCGATAATTTATTATTAACTTAAGTCCATAGTTTGCATTAAGGGGGTCCAGTTGAGCGTTCTTTGATGACCCAGTCAGGGACCTCCGCAGTGCATGTTTCCAAATTAATGCACTCTTTGGCCAATCTCTTGTGGCTCAACCCAAGCAGCTGGTGACTTTGGTAATACACATCACTGTGTTTTCCTGTTATAGTCCCCTCACACTGGCAGCCTCCCCTCTTGCACAATTCCTCTTGGGTTAACTTCTGCTTGGCCAATAGGAAGCTCACACATCCTAGCCACACCAACTCCTCCCTGGTGACCTCCTCTGCCCCTGCTCACTTGGGGAGCTCCAGCCACACCTTTCTGCCTGTAGGCTTTCTCAGGTGCTGAGTCACTGGTCTACTGCATTCCTTTAATGGTTATCCCAGAGAGGATGCGTTGAACTCTTTGACCGGTGTTTGTGAATGGAAGCTAGACCTGCAGGGGAAGTGTCCCTCCTCTCCCGTGGGAGTGGGACTCTAGGCATACCTACAGCTCTCTCCTCTGCTATCTTGTCACGTCTTAGGTCTGTTCATATTCATATCCTAGAGTGGTGGTTGGCCCGGACGCTCCCAGGCCAGTTTGGGAGCTATCTCCCTGGCTTGCAGAAGGAATCTGGCACCTCACTTTGGAGTGTGGGGATGCTTTTTACCTCTTAATGAATTAACTGTTTTGCTTTCAGATGTTTTGGACCTCTGACAGGGAGACAGAAGAAAATCTTCCCCACTAAACCTCCTGTTAGACTAAGTTATACTTTGGTATTTGCTCTTCCATGCCCTCGAATTATGGCTTGCTGAAATGTCAGGTGGTGTTTTACTTTCAGGCAGAAGGATCTTTTCAGTTGGGAAATGCAGCGTGACCAATCCTGTGCAATAATAGAATGCTGGGAATGGAAAGACTTTAGATACGACAGAATGCCCCCACCCCGCCACCCAACTCAATTTTACAAATCAGCAAATAAGGGTACCCCAGGGTAACACAGATAGATCATTGTTTCTCTTCCTGTTACATCTAGAAGAGTGAAGGCAAGTGTTACAGATTCCTGTTTAAGAGTATTTCAGCCAATATACTAATTTGCCATTCCTTATGACAAACTCACTTATTTTTTTTTATCAGCCCTTCCTTAGATTTAAAAATTGGCAATTTGAACTGCTTACTTCTTTGCTGACTTCTCTTTCACCTTATTTCATGGCCTGTTGTCCCTTGACTCTTTATTTGTATTATGAAAATTAGTGCTGATATGTAGGTTCTTAAATTCACAGGTTTCTCTTAAAGTGAGAGCTTTGTATTCTGCCAGATTAATAAGAGTGCAGCAGAGTGATCTTCTCACCTTGACTATAAGTTTCTGTAGGCCTTGGGAGAAATTTCCAGCAGTAAGAAGCAAAGTTGTCTCTATCGTACTGCGCCTTCTCACATGACAATACATCAAAAGTACCCATGAACTTTAAAATTTCTGTCTTTATCTAGTTCAGACACTGAATTGAAATAATTTTAAGACTTTACAGTAATGAGATAGTACAGAATACTGTCACTTTGGAATTACTGAACTAATTGAAAGAAAAAGGTTAAAAACACATCGTCAGATTTGAGTTGGCGGGTAGGTACATCCCACACTTCTCCCAGGATCATGACCAGGAATCCTGTGTGGAAAACATCCAAGGGCACCATCATTGTCAGCTGTAAAATGTCCTTCATGGCCTCCATCCAGTACTGAAGAGATTACAGATCATTTTCTTCCTGGAAGAATATTCCTCTGAAGAACGTGCCCTATTCCTGATCAGATTAGATAATCCAAGGAGGGAATCGTGCCAGTTCTTGTCCATATGCAAAAATATAAAAGAAGAATAAATATCTGAAAGAATTTAGAGAGACAACAGAGGAGAAGCACTTTTGGTGAGTGTGTATGCAGGTGGGTATATGTTTAGATGGAGGAGGAAAAACGGTGAGAAAGATGGAGAAGCAAAAAGAAAAAGTCAATAGAAAAGGGAAGAAGCAGGAAAAAGGAAGGAAAATCTTAAATGATTTAAAGCTATGGTCTCATTCTCTTTCCAGGATAAAAACCTTGGCATATGTTATCTTCTGGCTTATACATAAATACCAGGTTTCCATAATACTTAAGGTCTTTTATAATATTATGTGTGAGAAGTCAGTAAGTGGTAAAATGTCATCTTTATTTCAGTCCTGGGGAGATAAAGATGAATATAGAATTTAAAAGAGTAACAGGAAGTCCTAATACTAAGTTAACCATTCATACAGAGAAATAGATTTTTCCCTTCCTTAGGTTCTAGAAAACTCAAATTACCATTAGAAAATGAAAAAAAGAAGAGGTAAATGAACGGATAAAATAGGGAACAAAAACCACGCGGACTTGCGTTTTCTTAATTTATAGCAATATCTGGTTTCTGGACTCAACCAAATATTCTAATCTAAAAAAACTATATATATGAATAATTTAGACAACATAACCTTAGAATATTTCTTTATTTCAAAAATAATGCATGTTTATTAGGGGAAAATTTGGAAGTTACAAATAAGCAAGGAGAAAACGATGAAAAATCACCTGTAGCAAAACTATTAACAACATGTAGGCATTTCATTTCCAGGCTTGTTCCAGGTGTACTGAGACAAATAAACAAATGTCGACTCTATAAAATTAAGGACTTGGTATACATAGTTTAGAACCTATTTTATGACTCCTAGGAATCTATTATGTAGCTTTTTAACCATTCTCTTCTTTTTTTTTTGCTGAGGAAGATTTGCCCTGAGCTAATATCCACTGCCAATCTTCCTCTTTTTGTATGTGAGCTGCCACCAGACCATGGCCTCTGACAGATGAGTGGTGTAGGTCTGAGCCTGAGAACCAAACCTGGTCTGCCGAAGAGGAGCATGCCAAACTTAACCACTAGACCACCAGAGCTGGCCCAACTATTCTCTTCTTTTCAAGCATTTAGACTGTTTACAGATTTTAACTGGGAAAATATTTCTTTAAATACTTCCATGCACACGTGTTAGAGTACCCAGCTGAATTCTTTGTTAGAATAAATTCTTTGAAATGGAGTTGCTGAGTCAAAAAGTTTAAAGGTTTTTGGGTCTGCTTTCTAAATTGCTATCCCAACACGTGGGTCCCCCCACCGGCAGTGTATGGAATTGGCTGCCTCTGAACCAACAGAGGATGTTGTCATTGTCTTAAAACTGTTGCCATGTTACCTCATCATTGTTTGAAATTGGATTCTTTTATTTGTGAGAGTGAACATTTTTTCCCCGTGTTTATTAACCTTTAATAATTCAATAATGAACTTGAAAGAGGCATTGGAAGTCTACCAGGCTAATTCCTAACTCATCCTTAAGAGAAGCACATCCCAGCCTCTTCTTGAATAATTCCTGTGGGATGCACTCGCCATCTTACACATAGCCTTCTCTCTTATTGAACCACTGTTCATTACAGAATGACTCTAATGTTAAGTCAAATATATCCATTTGTAGAACTCTCATCGATCTTCATTCTTATTCTGGGGCAACAAAGGGCAAGTCTACTCCACTTTCTATTATCTGACAAATTTCCCTTTGGCTATATTTAAAAAATTGCTTACGGGGAAATTGTTAATTATTAGAAACCAGGATAAAAGAATCAGATGGGAAATGAAACAGAAATTTCCATTAGTTTCTCAGTAAGTTTATACAAGGCAGAAGGCACACTTAAAATTAATGTTTCCTTCTCTAGACCTGAGAAATTATTATGATGTTCTAAATTCTATATTATTGTTGGGAGAGAACTGATATTTAGTATTATTTATATGCTGTTGATTACCTAATTATTCTGCCAGGAGATCTTATGTGAGAAACTCAATTAGAAAATTTAAAGACAGCCATAAGGAAAAATATACAAAACATTAAAATCTCATTTTAGATCAGGCCTTATCTGACATAAAATGCTTGAAGGATTGACACTCTACTTTTGCCACCAATCTGTGGCAATAGCTATCCTATGCCTGTGTATGACAAATGAAAACAAATGAAAGTCTACCCAGTTGTTGAAATTTAAGTCTTAAAAATACTAGTACAGCAAATTATTAATTTTGGAAGTGCCACATCTCCTTACGTTCTGTCTGATCATTCTGGTAGTTCCCAGGGTGTTAGAGCTGACTGTAGAGGGTTTGGAGCTCCCTACTTTGAGAGGAAAATATGATATCATCCTTGCTTCAAGGGATAGTAGCCAGTTCTTATTGAGCTCTCACCATTTCCCAGGCACTATTCTAAGGACTTCATGTGTTTGACTCATTTAATTGTCACCATAATCCTTGGAGAGAGCTACAGTTATGATCCCCATTTCATGACTAGGAAAGCAAGGTAGAAAAGAGTTAGGTGATTTGCCTGATGTCAACTCTCCAGCAGGAGGTGAACCAGGAATACCAGCGCATGCGCTCTGGCTCCAGAGTTAGTGCACTCTGCGCTCCTCTATACTGTCTGCCCAACAAGCACCAGGTGACGATATTGAAAAGTTATCGGTCTCTGAGGCAAGCGACCAGATATTTTGTTAAGTACCTACTATGTGTAAGCTACTACTCTAGGCACTTTCACTTTCCTTTAGTGCCTACTAGGGTCTTTGGGGATGTGTCATACGTCATTCCTCCCTTCTACATCCAGAACCAAGAGAGGGGAGATCAGTTAGAGCCTGTCCTCATAGAACTGAGGCAGGGCTGCCAGAGCCCATAGTAGGCCCCCCTTCCTATTCGACCATATAAGACATTTTTGTAAAAAGTTTTAAACTCTGTCTATGCCCTGTATTACATTCTTCTTCTTCATCTCCATCATTAGGAATATTGGAATTTTAGGAATTTTCACCTCTTTCCAGTTCCCTGTACATTTTCACAATAACCACTTCCCCAGATGCCAAATGTCTATGAAAAGGAAGCAATAGGCCAGCCTCTGAAGATGAAGATGATTCCACAGGCTAGTTGATCATAGAACTGCCCTTTGTCTTGGAGCTTTACCAGTATAGCTCTACTTGTTGTCGTCCAAGGAGTGCAACTTGTGGGGATTCCCAGGAGATTCCTCCTACCCTCTGCCTACCTTTTTCCCTCTATGGATTACACTCTTGAGTGGAGATAGGCAAAGTCTTTTGTTTTATACAAAAGATATTCAATTTAAATACCACTGGATGAGAGAGCCAGAAGGCAAATGGTCTACAAGCAAGAAAGAGTTCAGGGTGTTTGGGGAAATATCAAGGTCTGGTGTTAACTAGTCCAAAGACAGACTTCCCTTCTTACAGGCCTGCCTCAGCCTTTTGCACTTCAGTTTATATCAATAATACTTTCCTGGGAAAAAAAATGTACTCTACCCTACTAACTATAAGGCCTAACTGTACCATGCTCTACCTTTCCTGTATCTGGCACCAACTTCTTGTTACCGATTCTTTTACTGTCTTAAAATGACTCCCTCAGGATACCATCATTCTTGTCTTCAAAGCCCAGATAGTGGCTAAATACTATGTTTTTTTTTTCATAGGAAATGACATATTGTGAGGGAGGCCATTCCAGTGTGATTTGGGGAAAAGCTGCCATGTGCCCTCAGTCTTTTCAATGGCAAAGACTTTCTAGAACAAGAAAAATCTATAATTCCAAATAATTTATGTAGATTCTCCCTCCAATCAAGGAAGTAGAGCTTAACTGCAAGGAGGTAGAGGAGTTAAGTGTGGGCTGTGCTTGGAAACTTGCTTCCAGAGAGCAGTGCATAGAAAGGAAGGAGAAAGTAACTTTTCAATGCAGAAACTTGGCAGCACAACCTCGGCCAGATGATAAGGTGAACATCGGCAGCGACAAGTCAGGTCGATAGCACGTACCCTTGATAAGCTGTAATGAGAACAGCACTTCATCTCAGTTGTCTTCTTCTCAACGATCCATAACCCCCGTCTAACCAGAAGAAAATGTCAGACAAACCCACATTGAGGGACATTCTGCAAAAAATCTGACAAGTGTTCCTCAAAGCTGTCAAGGTCATGAAAAACAAAGAAAGGCTGAGAAACTGTCATAGACCAGAGGAAACTAAGGAGTCAAAAAACTAAATGTAATGTAGTATCGTGGGACAGAAAAAGGACAATAGGTAAAAACTAGGAAAATCCTAATAAAATACTGAGTTTAATTAATAGTAATATTGATTACCAATATTGATTTCTTAATTGTGACAAATGGTAATATAAGATGATAACAATAGGGAAAATAGGGTCAGGGATATACCGGAACTCTGTACTACCTTCACAACTTTTCTGTAGATCCGAAACTATTCTAAAATGAAAAGTTTATGTATAAAAAAGCAATCAATAAATTTCTACTTAAAGCTATATAAATAGAATCCAATATTAACTTTGAGCTACATAGACAATTTTACTTGCATTGATATCTTAAGCTTTTTTGAGTTTGGGAGATACAGTCAAAATAGATCAGAGGAAAAGGAAGCAGAGAAATTAACATGTATTGAATGCTATTATTTATTAGATGCATCACTGAAAGTTCGTCTGTCTTATCTCCTTTAAAACCGCAGTAAGAATCTCACTATGTAGAGGCAGCAGGAAATTGAGGCTGAATGTATAGGAAACCCCTCAAGGTTCTACAGCTACTCAGTATGTAGCAGACTTGGGAATAAAAATTAGACCCTGGAGAGCTGTAATGGTAAGGGCAAAGAAAAGAGGCAGAAGGGAGGAGAGGGCAGGCCCCACGGCTCTCAGTGATTTCGTGAAAATGACCTGATGCTCCCAAGAGAATAGTAACATTCTTTTGGCAACACAACATGTAGGTGGGTATTAAAGTTGAAGTCTATGACAGTGAATGTTAAGTATATTTGAGACCATTTCCTGACTGGAATTATATACAGCTATATAATGGTTTCATTCCCTATGTCATATTGATAAAGACTTTTTCCGTGGATTCAAGCTACTCTACTGTTTCCTTACACATTCATCTGACAAGCGTCAGAAATACTGAACTTTTTTGCCTTTTGGATCCAGGCCTAACATTGGATAACAGAGTTTTTGATACATGCCACTGATTAGCCCATTTAATTTACAGACTGGGCAAGGATAGTGTTTGTTTTTGTGACGTTTTCTTTGGCTTTGTTTTTTCTCTGAACTTCCGATTATTGTGGGGATAGGATCTTTGCTTAATTAGGCTCCTGATCTCTCTGGCTTCATTCTTTTTTACCATCACCTGGCCAGCAGGCATTATATTCAAAGAGATGGCTTGATTCTGTAAACAGTCGCTACTGAGGTCCATAGGTTACAGACTTCCTTGTCAAAATAAGATATGTATTTATAGCCAGAAAGTGTCTGTTCATCCTTTGTGGTTAATATTTTATTTCATCGTGAATTATTTTCTTCTAGTGTCCAACCATCTGAAGTCATAAATTTAGGTATGAAATATAAGAAAAGAAATATCTACAAGAAAAAAACATATAATTTTTACAATGGTGAAGTTATGCAAAAATCCTCCAGTAAGTGATCACTGTTAATATGTTTTTTTAGTGTTATTATTTTGGTATTATTTTGGATTGGTATGAATAGGACAAATAGCTACTCTGTGTGCCAGGAACATTGGTATTCCGTAATAAATGTGAGGGTAAGATCCTGTGCTCTCCATTTAACAAAGGAGGAAACTGAGGCTCAGAGACTTTATGTGACTTGTCCAAGGCTGCACAGCATACGACTGGCGGAACTGTAAGGTCTAAGCCAGAAAACACATGTAAGGTGCTCGCTGTAGTTCCCAAAATACAGTTGGCCCGGGATGTTAATTCTTTCCCCTAAGTGTTTAAGAGATGAAATCAAATAAAATCTATTTTTACTCTCAGGAAACCTGAAGCCACACAGAACAATGTATTAATTTAGTTTTTGACCGACCAGAAAAGGAACTATTAAAAAAGTAATTGAAACGAAAGAATCGTTATCATACTGAAGTGTGTTATTTAGAAGTGAGGTGAGAATCATTTCCGAAGCTCTATCATATAATGACCATTTTTCACTCACTACAAATCTTTTTTCCACTTATGTCCAAGGGGAAGCTGGAGTTTTGTAAAGTAGATATGTTAATTTTAGAGTTTCTATTGAAATTTTGATGTCAAAAGGTATATTATTATTTATTAACATTCAAAGCACATTTACAAACTAATTGACTCCATTAAGGTTTTTGTCTGGATTACATGAGATATTATATGCAAAGCACTTAGAATAGTGTCTGGCATATTATAGAAACTCAATACAATTTTATTAGTAATGTTATTATTATTATATGTTGGAGCATGACCTTGGGAGTGACACAAACTTGAACTAAAATCCAAGGTCTGCCACTTACCAGCTATGTAAACTAAGGCAAGTTATTAAAGCATCCTGGGCCTCGGTTTCCTCATCTGTCAAAAGGGCACTTTACAAATCATGAAGATTTCTCCTTTGATTTGACGTAACACATTGGTTCTCAAAGTGTGTTCCCTGGCCCAGCAGCATCAGCATCACCTGGAACTTATTAGAAATGTAAATTCTGGGGCCCCATCCTGACCCTACTAAACCAGTAAGAGGGGTGGTGCATAGCCCTTTATGCTTTAACAAGACTTCCAGGCGATTCTGAGGCCTGCTGAAGTTTGAGAACCACTGACAGAGCACGTGACTTCTGCCACAGAAGCTACTGAATATGTTTTAGTTTATTTTTCCTGGATACTGAGCCATCATGAAGACAAAAGCACAGTTCCTACCTTCACAGAGCTAACAATCAAACAAACATAAAATCACATCTTAATTAAGCTTTTGTAGATTTCTAGTCCATTTTCCACTTGCCCCATGAAGCAAAAGAAAACTTTTTTATTTTGCCCAAGGATTTGCTTTTAAGGGCATGATTACAAGAGCTTTCCTTTCCCTCATCTCCCGTGTGCCTAATAAATACAACAACACAGCTCTGGTTTACATTGTAGCAAAATGAAAAAGTACCTACAAATTCAAAATTTTAGAGATTTGGTTAAATCCTAAAAAAATAGATTCCATCTCACAAAGGAGACAATTTTCTTGCAGATAAAAGAGAAAGTGGAGCTTTTCCAAAACTGCAGAATACTCATTTTCAAGGGAAAATAGCAAAAGAATGCAAAATAAAAAATAAATGAACAGGGAGTCTTGAGTTCCTTTTGGTCCCTTTGATAAAAGGACCACGGATTTATCTTGAGCAGCTGTGTTTATAGGGTTTGCTGATCACGGCAGCTGTACCAGCCGAGTAACAGGAAGGTTACATTTTAAAAAGTTAACTTGGAAATGTGCTAGCTCCTTCTGAGGAATTAATGATATTGTACTTTTTTCCTCTCCTCCCTTAAAACCTGCTGTTGGGAAGGCACATTTAGGTCATTAAGCATCGGAGCCCTGAAAGAGCTGCCTGAAGCGAATAAACCACCTTTTCTTCTAGACCCTGAGACATACTTTAGGGGAGAGCCAGAGGAGGGGTGTCCGCCAATGCCAGAGCCTCCATCACTTTCTGGAAGTAAGTCCTTGGCCATCATACACTTCCATCATCTCTCCCCATGAAACTCAACCAATTAATAACATGAAGTAGAAAAGCATGAAAGGAACACACGTTTCCTTGTAGGTTGCAGTGAAATGAAGTGTGGTTTGACTGTTAAGATTTATAGCTCAGCTGCTGATCTCTGCTCTCAGAGAGGAGAGCCAACAGGCTGGAACACATAAAAAGGGTATTTTTATTGTCACTTTTCTGAGATCAGAATGCCATGAATATGTATTATGAGTCTGCCATAGATGAGACCCCCTCCCCCCAAATAATCGTAATTTTCAAAACTGATGCCAAAGAAAGAGACATCATAAGACTGCCTTAGAACAGAGTCTCTGACAATCTGGTTTTGTTCTTTCATGTGAAACACTATAAATAGAGGCTACTTAAAGGGTATTGTCTTAGAGACTTCCAGCTGCAGCGCTGGGAGAATATGATGAGAGGACAAGAGAGCTTAACTTAGAGAATATACGTGAACGATCTCTGAAGGTTTGGAAATAAGATGTGCAAAAGAATGCCCTATTTTTCAGACTTTTATAGGCTTCTGAGTTTTTAAGAATTTGAAGAATAATTTCTGTACAAAATTCCCGCAAAGTCGGGCCCTGTGGGAGCTGGGCGGCACAGCCCGGTTGTCAGTGAGGCACTCAGAGAGCATATGGGCCCTGCAGGGAACTCATTTAAAATAATTAATGAAAAGTGCAAGTGCTCAGCTTGTAGCAATCAAAAGATCAGAACTGCACCCGAACTGTTCGAGGTCTGTGGTTCCTCAGCTTTTCAAATCCTCTGAGACAGGGGTTCAAGATCATCCTTGAGAAACAGTCGCCCTTGCAGTAGGGAGGCCTTTCTTCCTGTCCACTCTTGAGGATGTTTAAGTCTCTCGTCTTTGCTGGGTTCCTTATGGAATGGGAGAACAGCTGGTCAACCTTTCTTTTTGAAATTTCACTTGTGAGCAAGGTGCAGCTGTCATTTCCCATCACAATAGTTTTCAGTCTAATTATTATCAGCTTCCTTTGCCATTTCTCAGAATTTCTTTTTTATAACTTTATAATCATTTTATTTGCTTTCATAAGGGTCGTCTATGGGTTCTGCTCATTTCTTTTAAAAACACAAATCCATAAACTTTAGCACCATAAACAACCATTAGTGCACCTGAGAAGGCTTTCGGTCTATCATCCTACTGTTTCTTTCCCAGGACGATTCATCTTTAATAATAAATATGGGGAGTAATTATCTTGTCCTCTAGAGTCACAGACGGAAGAGAATCTGGCAAACAGAAAGCAAGAAAAGATCCAGAGAGCCAGGACAAAGTGTAAAGACAGTCCAGACTCAGAACATGCCCACAGGAAGAAACCGAGATGGAGCAAGGAGTCAGAATGGAGGCAGGAGGAATAGGTGGCAGGGAGTATGCAGGAAGCAGAAGAGTCAACACTGAGGGCAGCAGACACCTCTCCTCAGCTGTGTGAGCCCCTGCTTGTACATTCTGCAGCAGGAGAATTCTCCTTCATCCACAGATGAATTCTCCTTATGGACAGAGAGGATGTGTGTGGGGAGGTGGGGGTGGATGGCTGGATGGAAAAACCTAAAATACCTAAAAGACTCATACATTTTCAAAGAGAATTTTTTCTCCTAAAGTTCTTCACATAAAATCTTCCTGTAATTTCCATACAGTTCTTAAAAGATCTTCTCTCTTTTGCTTTTTTATTTTCTTCTTCAGCTTTTCTTCTTTTGCTCCCTTTTAAATATTTCCACTCACTTGCCTTCTCTGCAAATGAAAATAGTTCTTTCTTTTAAAAGTTTCACGAACTTATGAAAGAGACAGATGTAAACTATTGAGGACAACAGAATGCATGACACATGACACCCCAGATGAGGTTCTATGGAAGCACCAAAGAAGAAGTCAGATTAATTCTGCCTGGAGCATAGGAAGGAATGCAGAGTGGAGGTCACTTCTGAACTGAAATTTAGGATGAGGAGGAATTCAAAGGGTGAGGGAGAAGAAAAGTAAGTCAAGATCAAGGAAATAATGTGAGGAAAGATACATCAGGGATGAAGTAGGGCAGAAGTCCAAGTGATTCCAGTTGGCTGCCATGGGTGACTTCAGATGGTGAGGTGTTCATTGAGTTTGACCCACGCGAGTAGAGGTGAACCAGAGTGAATTGAGTTTGGAGTGTGGTGAGTTTGCTATTTAGAAATAAAGATCTGGGGGATGGGAGAGGATTGTAACCTGCTCTGCATAATATCCTAGAATCTTCAGCTAGCAGATACTGAAATAATGTTTGCTCATTGAAGTATTTAAATGCTTACCCTGTGCTAGCCCCTGTGCAGGATGCTGGAGACACAGAGTTAACATGTAGGAGCCCAGCCATCAAGGATCTTGAAGTCTAGTTGGGGAGAGAGACAGATAAGCAAGCAAATAATTATGTTTTAAAACAAGGGGTATGATAGAGATAAGCACTGGGCACTGTGGGACCACATGTCTATTCATAGGTGTTTTTTCAGGAAAACCGGATTATGCCTGAGTTGGATATTAAAAGTTGAGTTTATATTATCAGGTAAGAAAAAAAAGAGGATGCTGTTTCTGGCAAAGGAGTAGGATATGCAAATATAAGGTGGTAGGAGTAACATAGTATGCTAAGGGAGCTATGTGTAGTTCCAAATGGCTGGGCTCTAGAACGGGCAAGATGAGAATTAAGGCTGAATACATAAATGGGGGCCAGATCATGGAGCACCCAGTATACTACACAAATGATCTTGGCATTTATTGTACCACATGGGGAGCCAGTGGAATGTTTTAATCAAGTATTCTGAATTATCCCACTTTATCTCCTCCATTAATTCTTCCATCTCTTTGTATTATTCTTTTAGTGATTACTCTAGAGGTTACAGTACTCTTTCTTGTGCTCTTTATTCCTTCTTATAATATTGGGCTTCCCTCTGCTATCATTTTCCTTCAGTCTGAAGAACTTCCTGCAGTATTTCTTATTATGTAGGTCTATTGGTGAATAATTTTTCCCACTTTTATGTGTCTGGAAAATGCATTTTGACCTTGGAAGAATATTTTCGCTGGGTTTAAAACTCTAGATGGTAGATTTTTTTTCATTTCTTTCAATTCTTTAAAGATAACTTCCCATTGTTTCTTTGCTTCCATAGTTTCTGTTTAAAATTCAGCTCTTAATATTATTGTTGCTTTGGCTACTTTAGAGATTGTTCTCTCTATCCTTGGTATTTAGCAGTTTTATCATCAGGAGTATAAATATGCTTTTCTCTGTATTTATCCTGCTTGGGGCTGAATTCTTGAATCTATCGTCTTTCTTCAGTTTTTGACAATTCTCAGCCATTATCATTTCAAATTTTGTTTCTTTCCAATTGCCACTCTCCTGTCCTCCTGGGACTGCGTTACACATATGTTAGACTTTCATTATACAGCAAATGTTTCTTATGTTCTTCTCTTTTTTCCATTTTATTTTCCTCTCTGGGCTTCATTTTGGATGTTTTATGTTGACTTGTCTTCGCATTCATGAATCCTGCCTTTTGCCAGTCTGCATTTAAACCCATGTAATCAGTTCCCAACATCAGATTTGATATATATTTCTCAGTTCTGTAACGCCATTTGCATCTCTTTTATGTAGATTCTAATTCTCAGTTGAAATTACTCATGTTTTCATCCATTTTGTCCAAATATTCTCTCTGTTCTCTTTAACATATTTATAACGGTAATGTTAAAGTCCTGGTCTGCTAACATCACTATCCAGATGATCCTTGGGTCTGCTTCTAGTGCTTATTTTTTCCTCTTGGTTATTGATCACACTTTTCTTCTTCTTTGCAAATCCTGTAATTTTTGTACAATTTTTTGTCATGTGACAGAAATTATGTATAAAAGATCTATAGATAGTGAAATAATGTTATTTTCTCCCAGAGATAATTTTCCCTTTTCTTAGTTCAGCAGACAGCATGAGAGGCTGATCATGTTAATTCGATTAGGAATCAAGCTTGGTCAGTGCTGGGTTACAGCTTTAGTTAGACTTCGTCTACTTCTGATTTCAAACGTCTGTTTGTTTCAGGTCTCTCTCTCTAGTGGGATATTGTCCCCTAGGTACTGAAAGACTGCAGGAAACATTACTCTGACTCTTCAGTCCAATCCCGTCTCCACGGCAGCCAGCACACAGAATATGTCCTGTGAGGAACACTGGTCATATTTATGGGATGTCTCTAGGTTCCAATACATCATACTAACCCACCCAGTCATCAAAAACTCTTCTGTTTTTATTTTCCCTTAGAAGAGTCTCTCTCTTTCTATGGCAAGCCCATTTCTTAGCAATGTCCAAACATGATAAATCCCCAGAGAGAAGAAAATCTTTGGCAGTCTCAGTTCATCTAAGAAGGGCTCTACCATCCCTGGAATTTTAATTTGATGATTGTCGCTTCCACAGCCCTCTGATGGCTTTATTATTTCTGTAATTTACCTGTTTTTCCTTCCCCAATCTGGTGCAGTGGGAAGGCTGACCAGCCATTACCTATTAAATCTTACCCAGAAACAAAATTCCTGTTGAAATGTTTAAAACAGGAAAGTGACATGACCGTATTTACATTTTAGAAAGCTTTCTAGACGCTGTGTGTGGATGCATTATAATGGGGCTGGACTGCAGGTGGCGTGTCACAGTAGTGGGGAGATGTTTGCAGCCAGCTACCTGCTTTTGAGTCCTCACTTTGCCTTCTACTAGTTGTTTATATCTGGATAATCTACATAAGCTACAAGTTTCAGTTTTCTCATCTTTAAAATGGGGCTAATGATTCCTGTTTCATGGAGATCAGTGGGTTAATTTTAGCACAATGACTAGCACATGCTAAGCATTCATTAAATGGTGTCTATTATTATTTTGAAGATAAGGAGATCCTAAAAAGGAAGTAACTCATTTGAGAAATGTTAAGGAGATAGAATTTAAAGGATTATCTACCCTGATAAGAGGTGAAGACATGTGTGACTATCAGGTTTCAAGCCTGGATAACTATGTCAAAGAAAGAGATTATCATTGAGAGAGGAAAAACGGGAGAAGATGTTCAGAATTAGTTTTCAGGATGTGTTGAGATGGAGGTGCCTGTGCATCTACTAAGAAAAGCTAACACTTTTCCAAGATTGTAGTAGGAAGAAAGACAAGAGTGGTAACTGTAGAGTAACTATAGTCAAGACAGGCATGCTTAGGATTAATCTTATTTTTAAACCCACTTTTTTTCTTCTGACTGTAGATGTAATATATGGGAATTATAGAAAATTTACTAGTAAGAAGAGAACTCCAAAGATTATAGAAATAGCAGATCTAAAGTGCAGCCACTATTCCCAGGCCTGAGATGGAGAGACAAAGGAAGATGCCCACCCTAGTTAGGGCTGAGACATGACTGTGTTGGAGAGGGCTTCCCCATGTCTCACTGGATGGCAAGGTGGCAGAGCTGCTGCGGGTGGAATTTGCTGGAAATCTGCCTTCAGGTGTACCAGGAGAAGTCATCTACAGGGAGGCGCTGTGTCTCAGAACTCACTGGAAAGCCATCAGGGGAGTACAAGGGAGTCTGTTCACAGGGAGGAGTCACGCTGGTGGTCCTCTGCTTGCCTCTTGGGCTGTTATAGAAAGCCATTGACGGGATGATGCTGGACTGGTGGCATTCTGCTGCAAAGCTGCCTGAGAGGGTGACAAGGGAACTGCTGGCTCTGGGCTCTGAAGAAGCCATAACTGTACCGCAGGAGCCTGGAGCTGGAGAAGCCACTGTAGGAGCTTGGTACTGGAGAGGTCAAGCTGTAGGAGCCTCCTGCTGGAGAATCTGAGCTGCGGCAGAGCTTGAGAGGAGCACCGCCAACCTGGAAGAGAAATCCTTCCTTCTCCAGTGTCCCTCTAGTGCCCTCTAGTGACAGAGCTGAACATCACACCAGCTGGCAAAGGAGACATACTTGCAGGGCTCCAGTCCATTACCACAGAGCAGGGAGTGAGGAGTGGATTTGGAGCTGAGGGGTAATTATTGATAACAGGCATATTATCATCTTGCCTGGCTCTTCATGCTTATTTCTCCACACCTGGTCCTTTACACTATTTCGTAACCTTTGAAATCACAGTCATTATTCCTACTAAGTTTTAAGGTATTAATGGTTATGCTTGTCTTTTGAGAGAATTGCCATTTATTGAGGGAATAAAACTTGGAAGACTCAAAGCAATAATGGTATAAAAGTGACATTTTAAGCATAAACCTGGCTTCAAACCAAGGCTCTACCACTTTCTAGCTGTATGACCTTGAGCAGGTCAATTACACTCTCTGTGTTTAAAATGGGGCTTCACCCACGAAAACTGGGCTTCCTATTAGTTACCATGCTCATAATGTCGCTGTGAACATCGAATGAAATAACCCATGGGAAGCCTTTAGCACAGGCCCTGACACATGCTAAGAGTTGGATATATTTTCTTTATTGATAATATTTTGTTTTTATTCCACTAAGCAGCTCTATGATAGAGGAATAATTATTACCCCTATTTTTTTGTACAAAGAATCTGCGGCATAGACCCTGTGGCATAGACAAAAAGAGTTTGAACAATTTGTCTAGTCTCACATAGTAAAAGGTGGACCCTAGATGAGAAGTGTCCATGTCATTAATATTTCTCGGCACAGCCTTCCTTGTTCAAAGAGTGTTCAAATCATATTCTCTAGGCAGCCTATTCTTACGCTGATTTCTAAAACCAGCCATTTTACTATAATATTACCTATTTTTATCACTTTCATTTGATATTGTTCATCTCCTTTTCAGGAGGATGCCGCTGAATTTAAAAATTGTTATTATAAAAGACCACTTTAAAAAATCTCAATTACCAATATATCCCCCCTCCACGCTATCATTACAGAGTCTGCCTTTAGTTTGCCTTGCATTTTACACCTCTCCCTGCAATCTCCATAATTACAATGTGTGGAAGCTTATTTGGCAATTGTGTGATGAGAGGCAGTTTGCCAACTTGCTTTCAATGTTCTAAACTATAACTTTGGACCTTGGGACAGTTTTCAAACACTTCATAATCCCCGGTGACTTTTTAGTCTTGCCTACTGGGTTTTTAATGTCCTTTTGTATTTTCTTTCTTTCCCTTTCAAGTTGAAACATCTTTCACACTCTCTCTTTAGCCCCCAGGTTTTTCCCCAAGGGTTCACAAACAGCTTGAAACCCCTCTTTGATATGTCTTATTCAAAAACCTGGGAACCACTTGGAAATGTCTCTGGGTCCAGTTTTGCCAATCAATTCCCTAGAAGCCATTCACATTATAGCTGTAAAATCTTTAAAACTCCCAGTGTAGAGAAAATCATGCATGAGGGTTACCTCACGTGAATTGTTTCATTGTTGTTCTGTCAAAGACAAAATGCACGGGACAATTAAAGAGAGGTTTTTATTTAGGCGATTGCAATAGGCAGAATATTCATTAAAGAGGAACATCTCAAAGAAAAGGAGGGAGGCCTGACCTGTTATGGAGGCAGGTCAATCAATTTCTAAGTCGTCTTAGACTCCTGAGGAAGGGTAGAGAGGGTCTTACCTCAGAACAGGAGAGAGCAGAGTGGCCTCTTGCTGTTACCTGTTTCTGGAACACGAAAGGGTGGGGGAATTTCTTCCCTGTCTCTGCTTTCCTGGAGCACAGGGCTCAGGTAAAGTTCAACACTGTAAGTGCCCCCACTTTTCTTCAAAACAAATGACTATTGCTCATCACTGAACAACACAGAGGTGATCAGAAACCTCCGAGTGGGACAAAGCAGGGTCTGAGAAGCAGTCTCTCAGGGATTCTTGTTGGCATTGCTCCTGCAAAACCAGTTGAGCCATATGTTGTGAAGTGGTGGCAAAGGTTAGTCATTTTGGAATCCTGAAGATCCTGAGAGAAAAAGACGGCAGCGAGCCAGCAGCGTCTGGAGTGTGATCGGGGCTGTCAGGTTTTAGTCAATGTGAGAAGAACTGGAAAAGTCATCTTGGAGGATTATAGTCAGATATTGAAGGAAACCAAAAGAATTGAAAATTTGATGAGTTGACAATTTGTGCAAAGTAACATCTCCATTTTAGTTTGCAGGTAGGTACCAAAAAACTGGTGATTCCAAAGAAGGGGAGGAAGTCAGTTAAAAGTTAAAACTCTACCAGATGAGACAGGGTTTGCATATCCATTGGTAACCTGCAATTTACAAAGAGGGGCAAAAGAGTTCAAAAATGGTGAACTCAGCCAGAATCTGATTGCCAGGAAGGGTACACTAGAGACAATGCCTGGTTTTCCATTGAAACAGAAAGTTTCTCGCTATAATTCTTAAACTACAGGTGAAAAATATACACCTAGTTTTTAGTAAAATCTAGTTTAGTTTAAATCTTTGCTTTAGAATATATTCTTTTTTTTTTCATAAAGATTGGCACCTGAGCTAACAATTGTTGCCAATCTTCTTTTTTTTTTTCCTTCTTCTTCTCCCCAAAGCCCCCGAGTACATAGTTGTATATTCTAGTTGTGAGTGCCTCTGGTTGTGCTGTGTGGGATGCCACCTCAGCATGGCCTGATGAGCGGTGCCGTGTCCGCACCCAGGATCTGAACTGGTGAAACCCTGGGCCGCCGAAGCAGAGTGCACGAACTTAACCACTCAGCCATGGGGACGGCCCCTAGAGTATATTCTTAAATCTGGTACCAGTAAAGAAAAAGAGTCACTGATGTTATGGAAACCTTCTTACTTGAACAAATAATTAAAACACAAAAATAAAGCATTTATAGATATATTCATTTCAAGTAAGAAATGAGAGATTGCTATACATAATTCACTTCAGGAAACTTTAGATAACTACAGATCCAGAATGAGCACAAAACTTAGAGACTTCTTAAAGTCAAAATCCTTCCTATTATTTTGTGTCTTTGATTACATGATACCACCAAATCATCTTAGTGAAAGTCACACACACATCCACCAAAATTTAAGTTCTATAAAACAGAAGTCATTAATAGGAAAAAGCCCCAATTTTTAAAAGGTCTGACTGATGTTCCACATCATATGTCATCAGGGAAATGCAGGGTAAAACAATGAGATGTCACTACACATTTATTAGAATGACCAAAATCCAGACCACTGACAACACCAAGTGCTGGTGAGGATGTGGAGCAACAGGCACGCTCTCATTCATTGCTGGTGGGAATGCAAATCATACAGCCACTTTGGAAGCCAGGTGGGCGATTTCTTACAAAACTAAAGGTACTCTTGCTATACAGTCCAGCAATCACACTCCTTGGTAGTTACCCAAAGGAATTGAAAACTTATGTCCCCACAAATGCTTGCACACACACGTTGATAGCAGCTTGATTCATAATTACCAAAACTTGGAAGCAACCACAACGTCCTTCAGTAGGTGAATGGATAAACTCTCGTACATCCAGAGAATAAAATATTATTCACTACTAAAATGAAATGAGCTATCAAGCCATGAAAAGATGTGGAGGAAGCTTAAATACATATTGCTAAGTGAAAGAAGACAATTTGAAAAGGTACACATTGTATGATTCCCACCATATGACATTCTAGAAAAGGCAAAACTATGGAGAGAGTAAAAAGATCAGTGGTTGCCAGGAAAGAGGGTGAAGAGATGACTAGGAGGAGCACAGAGGCTTTTTTAGGGCAGTGAAAATTCTGTATCATATTATAATGAGAGATATACGACATTATCCTTTTGTCCAAACCCATGAAATGTACAACACCAAGACTGTACAGTTTAGGTAAAATATGAATGGAATGAAATGATACATGACTTTGGATGATTATGATGTATTGATGTAGGTTCATCCTTGGTAAAAAAAAATGTACCATTCTAGTGAGTGATGTTAATAATGGGATAGGATATGCATGTGTGGGGTCAGGAGATATATGAAATCTCTGTATCTTTCTTTCAATTTTGTCATAAACTTAAAACTGCTTTAAAAAAAGTCTATATAAAAAAGGATCAATGGTTCCCGAACCACGATCATTTGGAGTCATTTGAAGACTATTAAAGCATTTCAATCAATCCTTGCCACTCTGCCAATGACCTATTGCTTTCTTACCTGATTGTTACTTGATGATGGCTGAAACTGAATGACAGCTTGGCAATATTGATCTAGAGTCTAGATTTAGGAGTTAGAACTTTGATGTCAAAACTTTGGCAGTGGATAATAGCATGGGCATCACTTGGGAGTATGTTAGAAATGCAGCATCACCCAACCCAACTCAGATCTATTGAATTAGAATCTGCATTTTAACAAGATTTCTCCGTGACTCTTAGGCACATTAAAGTTTGAGAAGCACTCATCTAGAGGACTGAGAATAAGATGGAGGATGTGAATTTGAGAGAAGTTTTCAGAATACTGTGCTCTCTGACACACTGGTGTCAGACTGACAGCAGCTGGTCCTTGTAGTGCTGTATTTAAATAGTCACCAATTCCAATCTTTCCAGGATGGCTATGTGAGGTTTGCCACTGTAGTTCAGCTGATGGACAGTTAGTCACCTATCGGGGATGAGGGAAGGATCAGAGCAACGTTATTAAAATCACTGAATCATTTTATCATAGGTTCATGACCATCACATCTTTCATTTTCATCACTTTAAAACACCTTTTGATTATCATTATAACAAACCTTGTCAGGCAGCCAACCATAAAATGAAATAATGAATGTATAAATGTCATATTTTCCCAGGCAGAAAGTAGTGAATGTAAATAGTTACCATTAACACTAAAGGTTGATTTTTAAGAGGATGTGTTGTGTTAGGTTGATGGATATACAGATATATGACATGGAGAACCATGCTTCTAGCACCGCTCCAGAGCCATCAGTTCTCTGGAATGAGGAATTCAAGTGTGATGAATGAGGCCACCCCTTTGCATGCCCGGAGGTATATTCATTCATTTGTTCATTTACTCAACAAATATATTTTTAGGCATCTTCCATGTACTAGATATAATCCTGGGTGTTAGGAATATATGGGATATAGAGGCAGATGAAGGCAGTCTTTGCTCTCATTGAACTTATCACCTAGGGGAGAGAGAGATAATCAACAAGTAACTAAATATTGGAAGATAAGTTTGGATAGTGATATTAATAAGAAGTATGAAGAAAATTACCAGCCCCAGTGGTCTAGTGGATAAGACTCAGTGCTCTCACCTCCACTCCCCAGGTTTGTTTCCCAGTCAGGGAACCATAACACCCATCAGTTATCACACTGTGTAACTGCCTGTTGCTGTGATAGTGAAAGCTATGCCACTAGTATTTCAAATACCAGCAGGGTCACCCATGGAGGACAGGTTTCAGTAGAGCTTCCAGGCTAAGACAGACTGGGAAGAAGAACCTGGCCAGCCACTTCCAAAAAGACTGGCCCTATGAATAGCAGTGGAGCATTGTCTGATGTAGGGCCTGAAGGTGAGAAGATGGCAGGGTCACCAGGAGTCAGAATTGACTGGATGGCACTGACAACAAATGAAGAAAATAAAGCAAGATAGTGGGATAGGGTGTGACTAGGGGGAGCATCAGTGAAAGTCTTTCTGATTCTTCAGCTGAATCCTGAAAGAAGAGAGGAAACAGTTCCACAAAGAATTGGGGGCAGAATATTCCAAGGACAGAGGACAGAAGGGTAAAGCTACTGAGGTGGGAGCAAGGTTGACATGTTCCAAGGACAGAAAGGTCAGTGTTACTGGAGTGAGAGAGGTGGACACTGGTACCAGATGAGGTTGGAAGGAGGTTGGGAATCAGGTCATGTGGGGACATGTAGCCTGGGCAAGGAATGTGGGTTTATTTTAAGTGTGAAGGGAAGCCTTTAGAGGATTTAAAAAAGGGATGTGACCTGATGAATCCATATACATTGGCTGTTACTAACCCTTCTAAGTGAACTACTCTCCATGATTCTATGTAAATTGTTGGGCCTGGAAGGCAAGAAGTTTGAGGCTTGAGGTCCCACATAACACCTATGCGGGAACTTGAGGGTGCCTTAAGATAAGCTGTGCATTTGAATAACAATGAATTTTCTTACAAGGAGCATCCAACAGATCCCAGTAACAAACCACAGGAACCTTCACAAACTAGCCTGTTTATCTCAATAAGAACACTTCACCCTTCACGATTGTTCTGTGGTAAGCAATGTCTTTATGGCCAGTGTATCAGTCAGGATTCAGGGAAGCAGAACCAACAGGATCATATATTGAAATTTATGACAAGGAATTGGCTTATGGGATTGAGGGAGCCAGCTGAGCAAGTCCAAAAGTGAGTAGGGCTGAGTCAGGAAGGAAACATCAGGGCAGGCTGGGCAGAGGATAGAGCTGTTGTCCACAGGCAGTCAGCAGAGGAAGAGAATGGAACTCCATGGGCACAGGCAGAAACTCATCCAGTGATGGAACCTAGTTCCTCTCTTAGGGAAGCCTCAGCCTTGCCTTGAAGGCCTTCTAACTGATGAAGTCTGCTTCACCCAGATTATCCAGAATAATCTCCCTTAAAGTTTGTTGATTAGGGACTTTAATTGCATCTGCAAAATTCCGTCAAAGCAACACAAATTAGTGTTTGATTGAATAACTGGGGACTTTAGCCTCGCCAAGTTAATATGTCAAGAAAACAAGTCATCACAGCAAGGTTAAAGACATTCTTTTATAATCTTAAACAAGTTAAATAAATGGTTAATGGTTTCTTATACACATCAAAACCTATTGCAGACTCACTCACATCGTCATATGAAAACATTATGCCATTAACCTAGCAGATGCTGTTACTCTGAATAGTGAGAGGAATTGATTACCATCATCCATTTAGAAGGTATTAGGTTAATGACATCGTTTTTGCCACATAAAAGAGATTGCCAATAAAGCCAATGAAGGTTAAGTTTTATGGGGCTCAACTACAAAGACCCTTGTGAGTATGAGGAGTTGCTGGGAGTTTTAGAGTGTTCTAGGTGAAGAGCGGAAGCCAGCTTGTAAGGACGAGTCATTTCTGGGTAGATATTTCAGGTACTTTTCCTGAAAGGATCTCAGAAGAAAAGAACCCAACTCTACGAAGCTCCAGTAATTTGTTGAGAGTTATTTTCTTATTCTAAATAAATAGCCATTTTTATGAATAATTTTGTATTCGTAATTTTATATTCTTTTTCTTAAAGACAGCTCCCCAAACTGAAAGTTTCAGGCCCAGGAAACAGGGATCTACTCCTGCCTATGAATTTTTTATCATCTGATTTTTAACTCAAAAAAAAAAATTATCCCAGTAAGATTGTCTCTCTCAAGATCTACAAGGGTCTATCAGTTAGTTACTGGTTTATTTGTCCTGAAACCCAGCCAATTGTGATGAAAATGCCTCGTTTAGTTGAGAGACAAATCTCAGTAAATCAGCAAGAGTTCATTTCAGAGGCATTCTGGCTTTCACAGCGGACTCAGGAGAGCTCTAAGGCATTCCGAATGCCTTGTGATTCTGAAGTGATAATCTGCAGGCGTATGGGACAGGATCAACTGCTGATGGACAGAAACCCACATTTTCTTGTACTTAGGGTGTTAGACAAATGGAAAGTGGTTTCATTTGTAGCTTTGCTTACGAGATAGTTCCAGGTTTATTCATTTTTGTCTTCTTGCTGAAAAAAATAGAGTCTATTCACACTGGTCAAATATTAGAACATATAAAAAATTATTCAGTGAGAAGTCTCTTTCCCTTCCATGACACTGATCTGTCCAGTTCCCACTATCATCTAGGTCTAGGAACCACTATTAGGAGTTTCTGTCTATCCTTTGAGGGGTTTGGTGGGCATTTATGATTTTAGATTTCAACCTCTCCTTTCTTTTGGTTTCGGTTTGTATGGTACACTTTTCCAATCCATCTATTTCAAATTTTCAGAATCATTTCAGTTCAGATGTGTGTTGGATTTTGCTTTTGATCCAACTAAAAAATCCTTTTTTTGAATCATGAAAATTTATTGATATGTTAGATATTTTGGTTTTGTATTTCTCACACTCTTATGCTATCTATTGTTTATATACTTTTTAAAGTTTTCACTGGATCTATAATTATTTGTTTTTATTTGAGGGGTGTAATATATTTGTTCTAGTGGTATATTTATAGTTATAGGTTCATATACTTCTTGTAGCCCTTTATTTTTCCAGGATGGTGACTATTAGATCTATGCTGAATGATGGTAAAATGACCATTTCTTCACTCCCCTCCCCCTCTTCCACCACACAGTTTTGTTCAATAATATAGTCTTTGTGTTTACTCTTATTTTCTTAAATTGGCTTCCACTACTCTTACTTGACTTGTCGGTTTAAGTCTCTTTTCTCTTCACTGTTACTGATTTGTTGTGAGATGAAGATTCTTCTCCCAGTATACTCTCCCAATTTTTCGGAATGTCTCATTTCTACATGGTCAGGCATGTGGCATTTACCTTCTATTTTGTCATCCTAAACTTCACATTGTTTTAATCTCACTTCTACATTTAAATATATTCAGTGCTCACCCCCAAATCTTTTCCAAATTTTCCTCAGTCATTTCTCAGTTTATTTTGTAGTCATTTCCTCCAAAAGGACTCTTGGGAACAATAGACCTTAAAGTTCCCTGCATGTTGAAACTGTCTGTAATTTTTAGATTTGAGGCACAGTGTGAATGTTCTTTCCTTGATTATTTTGTTGGTATTGCTCTGCTGTCTTCTGGCATGGATCATCGCTATGAAGATATCTAATGCCAGATCTATGATTGTCTCCTTCTAAGTGACTTGATTGATTTGTCTGGCTGCCAAAAGTTTCTCTTTATCTTTAAAGTCTAATAACTTTGCCAGGGTATGCTTTGGTTTTGGCTATCCTGAGTCTGTTATTCCTGGCACATAGTATGTCTGTCTGTATATATCAGATTGTCTCTTATTTGAGGAAAGCTTTTACATGGTACCTTTAAGTATTTGTTCTGCTTTTGTTTTCTTTCTTAAGGACTCACCATTTATATGTTTGTTGGATCTACTTTTTTTGATATCTATCATTTTCCCAGCTAATTTGTTCTTTTTTAAATTTTCACCTTATTCTATTTAGTTTTCTCACCTGTATACTCTGCTTTTTATGTTACCACACAGTCTGTTCTCACTTGTGATATTTTTCCTGAGTTCTGCCAGTTCAGTTTCATTGCTTCCTGTTGTGTCTTCATCTCTTTCCTAAATTCTTTTACTTCTGCCCTGTGACCTTCCTTTATAGGGGCAAATGCTCTTTCAAGTTTTAAAATTTAATTTGTGGTAAAATGCTTGGTAACAATATTTATCTGGCCAATGGCAACATTTCTCAGATGACAGTCTACATATTGATTAGTTTTGAAGCTCTCTTTAAAATTTTTGTCTTTAATTTTGTTTGTAATACCTTTGTGTCCATGCTATGCCAGTTTTTAAAATTTCCTCTTTTAATTACCTAGTTTTAATAAGTTGGGTTTTCTTAGATTAGAAACTTGTAGCAGCTTCCTGGGTGAGAGCTTGTGATGTGGATTCAGGATGGCGTTCAACTTTTACGACCGACAGGCACAGTCTGCTGTTAGCGAAAAATGGCTCAGGTATGTGATTCTGCCTCATCTGTTTCTCAGAACCAAAGGAGGCTGGGGAGAGCTTCTGCTTCCAGCCTTGTTCACCTCTGTTGACGTCCATAGATATAAATGAAAGATAAAACGTTTGTACTCTAGGGTGAGCCCTACACCTTCAGTGTCTTTTTTTCGAGCACTTTCTGAGATGCTGCTGCCGGCCTCCTCCCACTCTCCAACTCATCACTTTATCTTGTGTAACTTCAGCCCAGTCTCAGCTGTTCGGCTGCCCTTCATATTTTGTAGGCTGCAGGTTACATCTGTCTTTGGGTTTTGGTGGAAGTAGAATTTGTTTACGAAATTATTTCCCCTCATTTTCCTGTTCTTCTTGTATAGCACCCAAGAGAAAAGGGGGAGAGATATTGATTTATATAGTCATGTTTATATGGGACGTGGAGAGTTTTTGTTTTTGTTTTCAAATCCAGATATATAAAGAGGCCACTATACTGTGTGGTTGTTCAATGTTGACTTAGTTTCTTTATTTCATCTACCTGGGCTTGGCATTTGAAGTGCTCCTCAGTCCAGCTCCAACCTCATTCTACTTTCCTCTCCTTCATATATTTTACACTTCTGTTAAATTCTACTGAATTATTCAGAGTATCTGAATGGTAGCTCTTGTTTCTCCATATTTTTATTCACTTTGTTGTCTCAAGTTGATGTTTCCTTTCTCCCTTGCCAACTCTCTCTCACCTCCATCATCCTTATTTTCAGCTAAAATCCTATCTGGACTTCAAGATCCACCTCAAATAGCATCTAATTCTTAAAGTTGTTCCTCTGATCTCTTCCTATTGTTATAATCTTTTATACATTTAACCACAGTTTACATTATTCATATTCTCTTAGAACTGTCTCTTATTGTATACGATATTTTTATTTGAACACTGCTCCTACTTTCTACCAGCTGGAAGAAAGCCCGTGACTTAGTCATATTTATGCCCCATTTTTGCCTGAGCACAGAACATCGTGCATAATATACATTCAATAAACATTTGTTGAAATGATAAAATTAAGCAAAAGGCCAAAATTATTTTCTTGAATTCATGGTGCAGTTTCATCCCACTTCTCACTGATGCACAACAAAACCACTCATGGTGATAATTTGGCTCTTTTTTTCTGAAGCCACAGGTCCCTGCAGATCAAAGCATCTTATGAAGCTGTGATGGCAGGAGCACTTGTTTAGTCGTGCAGACAGTCAGGCTGTGTTTTGATTATTTTAATGGTCTTATTTCAATACAGAATAATTTGTTCTCGGCTTTTTATGAGTCCTTGATAGCTGTAAGTAGATTAAAAAACAAAAATGGAAAACACCAGCTTCTTTCATCTTCTACTGTTAAATGGTGGATCTCTGTTATTATATAAATACATTAATAGAACAAACTGTTAAAATTTAACTTTTACATTTAAATTGAAGTAAAAGGAATAGCAGAAGCTTAATCTCCAAATATATTATTTTTAGAAACATATAAAGTTTTAGATGAAGTGAAACTTGAGAATTTTCTCCCCATTATTTCATTTAATTGGGTCTCTCACCAAGTATAATTTACATGTCATTTTCTTTATAATTTTGTAGCTTTGAAAGCTGTATTTGATGAGAAAAACCTGTTCCCAAAAGAAGTTTTGGATCTTGAATGAAGAGCCAAGCAATTATGTCAAGAAAGAAGCAGTGAAGTAAAGATAAAAAGAAATAAGAAGCAATTATAATTGAAAGAAAAATAAATATTCCATTGTCACATAAAGTATGTATATAAAATGCAGAGAAGGAATCAAGAATTCTTCCCCTTTCTTTTACTTTATATTTGAACTTCAGGAAGTTTTGTTTGTAGATAATATTTTAATGCTGCTTTTATCCATCACCATTCACTTTCTCCATGTTCTTCTTTTATTTATTTTTTCTTTGAGGAAGATTAGCCCTGAGCTAACATCTGCTGCCAATCCTCCTCTTTTTGCTGAGGAAGATTGGCCCTGAGCTAACATCCATGCCTGCCTTCCTCTACTTTATATGTGGGACGACTACCACAGCATGGCTTGCCAAGTAGTGCCATGTCCACACCTGGGATCCGAATCGGCGAACCCTGGGCTGCCGAAATGGAACGTGTGAACTTAACCGCTGGGCCACCGGGCAGGCCCCTCTCCGTATTCTTAATAAAAGGAAGATTGGACTAAAAAAGGAGCAATATCAATTGGTATTATCTATTCTCAAGCATTTTTATATAAAAAAATGTACAATTCCACAACAAAATATTCTAATCAGTTACACTTCTTGTTGCTTCCATAGATAAATATTTTGGTTAATTTTTATTGTAAAACTTGCATTGAGATTAAACATGAAAAGTACTGACAGTGAATATCTACAAACTTCACTAATAAAACTGTTGCTACTTATTTAAACTTTCTAGTTTTTTCTGAAAAATGATTTTGATAATGCAATTAGACCATGTCAATTGTAGCTGTTGCTATGACTGCTTATTGACTTCTAGCCATTCTTCTATGCACTTATTGAGATATTAGTGCATATATTCTACTTCTACACTTTGCCGTCCTGTACCCTAAAATCGAGTGGCATAGCACAACCGAAGAGGTAATAGCTTTGAAAAAAATCAAAGGGCCTGGGATTGTATAAGACACTCACTCAATGTGGAAGGTCAAGTGGGAAACGTCTGGTTCTGAAACACACTGCCTTGCTTTTGTGATCCACTTTTCTTTACAAAATATCATCATCCACCAGGCAACCAGTATTCTCATGTTGCTTTAGCTATTATGTTCTGCATGAATAATTAATAAATTCATTCACGTAACTTTAGTTATTTACTATACATTTGTATTTTAAAGAATCCTTTCAAAAATATTTGTATTTTACAAAGAATTTTGCACTAAAACATGCAAGTAAAGGAAATAATTAACAATATATAGGGGCCTACTCTGTCCAGTAACTGCAAATGTCTATTGTGTTTAAATCTCACAATAATTGTACGTCTATTTTAGGGTTAAAATCTGAGATTTGGCTTCATTAGAAGAGGGCTCAATTATTGATGGCAGTGATGGGATTGGAGCCTGCGTCTGTTTTACTCCAAAGACTATGGTTTTTGCCTTTCATCATTCTGTTCAGTCAGTTCTTATTAGTATAAAGTCAATGGAATGAATTCTAACATTCAAATTTCCAGCATCAGTGGAGCAAATGTCTTAGTTTGGTGGAGAGTGTGGCAGAGGAAAGGTTTTTAGAAGACACTTGCCTATTCCATCCACGTTTAAGTGCATCCTGAGTCAGGCATTTTGGCTTCTACATATATGCTTTTCCTTCTCATTGAATGACAATCACATATAAGAAAGATGTGGGAGAAAAATATATTTGAAAAAATCAATCAACATATGTTGGAGAATGTCGTCAGAGTGGTAAAGGCCCTGGGAACCACGTTCAAGAGGAACAAGTAGAGAAATGGGGAGGTTTGGCTTAAGAAAGAGAGTTCATGGGAGATACAACATATTCTCAAATAGTTCAAAGCTGCAATGAGGAAAAAGAGAAGAAGTAGAGTTGATGAGCACAGTTTTAAGAAGACAGTTTTAGAATTGCTCCCTAATACCTGGTATGACATGACAAGGTTTCTCATGTTCCTTTTCCTTCCCATCTTCACTTATCCTGGTGCAGAGATGTTGGCAGCAGTCCTGCTGCACGGCTATGAAGAGAAGAAGGAGGAGCTGAGAGAAGACCCACCAGAGAGATGCTTACTGGACCTAAACTTATGGGAGGGGTTAGTGGGAGGAGGAATTAGAGGGGAATTCTGGGAAGGCAGAGGGGCTGAGGTGGGAAGATGACCAGCATAGGTGGGAGATTGGTTATGTTAAGAAAATAAGTATTGAATAAACAAATGACTAAATCAGTAAATATATTGAGGATAATGAGAGCCAGGTATCTCACTGGTGAAGAAGGTACTTATAAAATTTGCAAAGGGGAAAACTAGAAAGAACCCTGAGATTTTGGATTGCAGTTAGGGATATCAGTGTGAACTCATGGTTGTGAATAGATAGATAGGTAGATAGATAGATAGACTGGAATGTTTAGAGTAATAGAAAATTATGTTTGCAGCTTTCTCTCAAATGATTCAGAAAATACTATTTATATTGTATGTGTATATATATATGCGCACACACACAAATATACCATATATATATCTACACACACATACATAATATACATTATATGTTTGTGTGTGTATATACATATGCATATAGATAGAGAGAAAGGAGAAGAGAAGGGGGAAAAGAGAGATTAGGTAAATAGAGCACATATATGTGGTGAAATGTTAACAATTGGGGAAAATGAGAGAGAAGGAGAGAGGGATATGGTGGTTCTTTGTATTATATCAGCAACTTTTCTGTAAATTTTAAAGTATTTCAAAGTAAATTATTTTTAAAAATTGAAAAAGATTGCCTTGGGACAAAGGATTCCTTGAGACGTTCAAGCAGAGGCTGAGTAACTCTCTCACAGGGTTACTGCTCAGAATTCCTGTACTGGTTGGGAGGTTTGATTGGACAATCCATCATTTCAAACTTACAGCATATGATTTATGAATCATAGATTGGTGACAGTACAATGGAGTGAAACTTGAACCACATTTCCAGAAGTTTAAAGAAATATTAAGATGTTAAAGGATGTAATATGAGTACCAAATATTTTGTGAAGGCTCTTTCTCCCATCCATCCATCCATCCATCCATCCATCCAATTATTGAAAGCATATGCAAGAGACTATTTCAGACACCAGGTAGACACACATAAATGGAATATACTTCCTCTGCTATCTGCTTTCTGGAGTGAAGGCACACAAAATGCAGTGGTTTATTAAGCAAAGACTGAATGAACCCACTAGTTTTTCTGGTATAATTTGGAAATTGTTTTACTAGACATATTTTACTTTTTTTTACCCCTGGAGATGACTTCATTTAAAGTGTTTAGTCTGAAATAGTCTGGTTCATATAGACAGACTTTCTCTCTATAGTGTACTATGTGTATGTGTGACCCTAATCCCATCCTTAATCAACTTCAGGGCCTCTTCTGTGAAAGGAATTAAGAGGGGCTGCCTCACAAGTATTTTTAATGAGAATAGAGTTTTTAAAGGTTTGAAAGTCTCTTTTAATGTTACTGTTTCTAATAATTTGGAACAGGAACACACATAAAAGGAAAAAAAATAAAAAGATGTTTAGTTGTCATGTCTTACTCATATTTTACAGCATCCAATTGTGCTAGGCAGGTGGCAGGGTCTCACCTATCAAACGTTAATAGAACTGAAGACTTTATAAGCTGGTCCTGAAATTAACATTTAAGTTCAATTATTTAAAGCTCATTTTTCTACAGTGAAAGGAAATTGTCACATTAAAATAAGATGTGCCATACTTTTCAATAGGCTATTTTATTTGCAATATGTGGATTTACACTAAATATAATTTAACCAGTTCTCTTTTCATGACATTTTCCTTTTATCACTCTAAATATATGGAGCAAACTGACAGAGGAAAAAATGCCTGAAGTTAATCTATGCTCAAATGGAAGAATTAACTTTTAAGTTCTTTATTAATAAGAGCATTTGCTTGTATGTTTTAAAGTTTGGAATTGAATACATTTTTACTTTAAAAAAACTGTAAAATGCTAAGAAAGATAATGAGATTGAACCTGTAACCCCTTGCTATTATTTTTGTACGTATTCCCAGGTTTATTTTTTACAGTGAGGGTAGTGATGGTGCTCAAGTTTATACAAAGACACTTTGGCTCTTGCTAATGACTAATTCTTTTCCTGACGCTCTAGGGGCAAAATAGAGGTTTAGAAGGAACAGATTTGTGAAAATATTTAAGAGGTTTGCAGTAATATTTCATGGACAATTGTGGTATCTTTATTGTCTATTAAAAGAGCTTAAATCAGGGAGGAGAAATTCATGGCCATTGCTTTTTACTCCCCAAGAGACTGGAAAATGTACATTCTGCTTGACCTGCTCTAACATAAGGTCCTTACAGAACAACTTCATTAAATGATCTTACTAAGACAGAGTGTCTGTCTCTGTCATTGGAAAGAAAAGTAATGGCTTCTTCCTGGGTAAATCACATTATGATCTGAGTAATGTACAGACATAATAATTTGGTAGCCAAGGGCACTTGTGATGGATGTTTGCTGGTCTCACTACATGGGTAGGAAAACATTGATTGAGTGATAGTCTTGGACGTTCAGATTTATTATTTATGAATTGCAGAGTACAACAAGAATGATAGTGTTCTTGTGTTACGGAACTTTATTTTTGGAAAATTATCTCTCACAATGTTAAGTTAAAAGCTGGAATACAGATTGCTTATGTTAGAGTAAGTAACATTAGAATATAATCCAAGATTTAGAAAACATTTAGAAATGATTACTTAGATGGGCAATTAAGAATTTTAGTAAATTAAATTATGACCTATACAGTCATTAGGCTTCTCCGGTCTGTCATTAAGCTATAGTCCTATTAGGACACTGAAAGAGGTCCTTGAAAAAGTTTTTTTTAAATGAATTCCTTTTAAAGGTATCTACATTCACTTTATTTCTTTTTCATGAATTTAGCAGAAATAATATTACACTTAGTGATCATTAGCGAATATTTGTTTAATTGCAACTGGACTAAATTTTCCATTTATCTTCTGACAGACCACTGATGAAAATACAGCGTGTTTAATATCTGATTGACATTGAGGTGATTGATTTGAACTAGAAGAATGATATCAAAACCCATTCAGTTGTGCATCCATCTTTTTATTAATGAGCTGTTTGTAGAGCAAACTCACGTAGAATTTTAAAAGCACTTAAAAGTAACACCGTTTATTATTAAATTACCTATGTTTAATAGTAGTATGTTGATATAATTTGGTAATAATCTTAATCTCATCTTTTTGTTCAACATAAAGAATATATTTCTTCTATACCACTCTTTTTCCTAAGGATTCAAATGGGCCTTGTAACCACAGGAAACTCCTCTGACGATTGTATAATTTGATGAATTGTTGAGAACTCTGTAAACTCATCAGTAATTTGTCTCCGCGTTCTTGAATTGATTTAGCTTTATTCTCTTTCTCACAGGCATTCTGAAATACTTGTGATGGAGGACACTAGTAATCTGTGGGAGTCCTGTGAGGAAAAAAAAGATAATTATTAGCAAATTTACATGTGCTGGCACATTCTTCCAAATTCTGTTTCTACTTGTTATGAAAGAAGTGGAGTAATGGATGAAATAATAGTATAAACTTAATGATTTTTAAAAATGCTGTTATTGTTTTCTCTCTCAATTCTTGCATATTTCATCACTGATCATTAGCCTGCTCATGTCAGTCCTTTTATACAAACACAGTGAACACCTGCTTTGGTTTTAGAGGAATTAACTGAGCAATGTTCAAGATAAATAGTGTTGGCCTTGACCATCAGGTGTTCCATGGACAAGTGTTTCCCAGGAGGCACATTTTAGTTATAACATTACAGTGAATAGTCAGAAGTCAATTTTGGGTAAGTACCTTAAAATTAAATAGCTTATGAATGAAGTATGTATGCAATAACATTGACTGCGAATGTGTAATAGAGTAGAGGAATGGCATTTCAATTCACTTTGGTACAGATATTACTTAAATTTATCAAATTAGCACATTGCTTTTATTCTCCTTAAAAGATTTCACTATAAATTTGAAGGTCAAATTCTTATAGGACTATTCATCAGGTGGTTTAGTTCACCAGTACTTTGTGCTTTTTGATGAGAGACGATCCAAAACTTAATGAGGTAAGTGAACTTTTAAAACCAATTTTTTGTGTGACCGTGTAATTTATTAGGTGCCTAGAAATTTTCTTGGAGAAATGAACGCTCAAAGAATGTAAATTTTAATTGTTAAGATTGTCAGTAATAATGAGAGGATAACTCCAGGATTCTATTATAAGGGAAAAATTACATCTTTCATAATATTGTTTATTATTCTAGTATAAACTAAGTACATAAAGATATGCCTAATGAATTGCCACTGGCTGACTTAAAAGCTACTAATAAGATTTTGACTATTTCTATATCTACAAACTGATATTTTGGCCAGAAATCTTTTGAGATATTGACGATATTAGAAAAATGATACACAGAAATTTATTTTGCATGTAAAACTTCTCTTACTCACTGCCTTTTCCTGTTGTTGCCCTGCCACTCACAACTTCAAGTACTAATTTATTCCTTGACAAAACACTTGCTTGACAGCATACATCTATATTTGTAGTTTACCAAAACATTGTTTTCTAAAATTGTTTTTGGATTGCATTTTAAGGTCTTTTTCCTTTGTAAATTGTATGTCTAAACAAAGAAAGTTTAACTACATATGTTAGAAAGCAACTGGAAATATCTAAACAATGACTCCGCAGCTTAGTTTTGGAGAAAACTTGATTAGCAATCTTTGTATATAATAGTGACTCTGAAGCCATTATGGGTCATGGTGACCCTCCTAATGGCCTGCAAAACTCTCTAGAAATAGACTTAATTTCTTTAAGGCTAACAACACATTATTCTGGAGGTTCTTTCATCTTTACCCGCAATAAAGGGTTACTTCCTTGTAACCTATTAAACTAGGAATTGTTAAGGGTTACTAAAATTTATTATTTGTAAGGTAAAATTAGTGTTACTAAAATTTATGAGGCCTTCAGAGTCAGTGTTCTATCAAATCTGTGGTAATGTTGCAAAACTCATTCTGCTCAAGATGTAATCACATGGTCAAATTGTCTGCAATTTTAGTGGAGAGCACTTTAGCAAGGTGTCATTAGTGTTGTGTGAATTGGTTATAGTTTTCAGCTGCAGCTTTCTTGTATTTGTTAATTTATTTGCCAAATTATTCTTCGATTTTTTAAAAAATTGCTTTCTTCTCTTGTTATTATTGTACCATTTATGTTTGATTGCAATTTTGTTTCTTTACTATTTTTCTTGAGTTTTTTTTTTTTCTCCTTTCTTTGGAAAAGTACAAGGTGTGTTTTGGGGCTTTTCACCCTACAGACGTGGGATTCCATTAAGTGTGAGGGTCCCAGCTGTAAAAGTTAGCCAAATTACTCAATTGATACAATATGTTAACTTCCTAATATTATAGGTCCAGAATCACCCTGGAGTGTGTCCATTTTGTATCCCATTTCTCCTTTTGATCTATAAACCATTCTCGAGTAGTTTGGACAGAGGATTCCCTTGATATCAAAGTTACAAGTATCCATTTTAAAATCGTGGGAAAAGATAGGAAAAACTATCATAAAGCTATTTAGAGATAGTATTCCGATGGATAATGTTCTAGACTTATAATCTCTCTTTTGATTTTAAGAAACTGCCATATATTTTGGACTGATTCTTGAAGGAATATAAAAAATACCATTAGCACATGGCCTATTTCTCCTAAGAGGTGATGCTTAATCTGAAAACTGGCATTAGAATCTTCTTGCAGTAGTTTGTTCCAACAAGGCAGAAGGTTCTAGTAGGTAGAAAGTTTTCTGTTGAGCTTAATATGGTAAACTGGTTATTTTGAAAACTAATAAATTTTGACTTAAACAATGCACAGAGGTCAAAATGGATAAGATCTTGTTGTGGAGTCTTCTCTTGACTTTTTCTGGAAGTGAAGCCTCAAGACCCTTGGCTCAAAGAAATGCTGAATTTGCAGTGGATCTTTATCAAGCTATTTGTTTCTCTCATAAGAACAACGTTATATTTTCCCCCCTTGGAGCAAATTTGGTTCTTGGAATGATACAACTGGGAGCAAAAGGAAAAGCACGACAACAGATAAGACAAACTTTAAAATTCCAGGAAACCTCAACTGGTGAGATTCTTACATGTGGCTTTTTATACTACATAAGATCTGGTCAAATTTGTTTTTAAAATATTAGATTCTCAGGATCATAGAACATTAATGAATGAAAAATATTATGGCAAGTAGACAATTATAATAAAATTGAGAATTATAAGTGTAAATAATATTCATTCATATTTATAATTGTTTCCTAATGAAAATGTTACCAAAATAATTTATAAGGAATTAATTATATACAGATATAAAATTTTGAGTATGTCTGTATATTTTCTTCTGGTCTATTTTAGCCAGTTTTAATTAATTGTGATTATGTTGTGTGTGTATGCATATATATATATATATATTCATATATATACACACACACATAAATATTCTTCCACTGTCATTTACTATGTTGTGATCATTTTCTCACATCATGCAACCACTTCAGAATATAATTTTTAACTGTTTCATTTTATTGCCTGTTATAGAAATACCATTACTTACTTAATTAACCCTTCTTCATTAGGTTGTTTCCGACACTTCTCATAAAAATACTTCAGTAAGCACCCTCACCCAGAAATCTTTGTGTGCATCTCTCATTATTTTGTTAGTCCTTTAAAATTAGTTTTCTAATTAAAATTTAAATTTTTCACTTAAATGAGACCAAGAAAAAGCATTAATTTATACATTTTAAAAGCTTATTTGGTTAATAATTTTTAAAGAAAATTTGGGGGAAGAAACAACTTTTATAGAACCCATCAGAAGGCTTTTTGTGTGTGAGTCATATTGTTGTTTTCGAGTCTTCCGAAGGCCTGAGACACCGTGCAGAAGCGTCAGTGCTGACACCTCATTTGAAGGAATGGTCGTTCATCTACCTGGCTATCTTGGTCTTCCATTTCCACAATGATTTTAATTTCAAACTTTTATACTACTGTCAGATAATGGGTCCTAAACATCAGAGGAGACATCCAGATTTTTGATTTAGGAATTTAGTCCCTATAACTGTAACTAATTTCGGTATGTTTACTTTAGCGTAGACTAGTTATATTTAGGAAAATCTTTTTCTGAAAAAACTATTTACAAGATTTCATTTGTTTCATTTTAAATAAAGGTAATTTTACATAGAAAAGAAGTTGGTGATAGTGAAGTTAATTGTAAGGGTTTTCCTTTGCAAATAATGTAAGATGAAGCCACTGTGTTCCAGATTTCGTCTTGTCTATATCAGTTTCAGCAAATCCCACTACACAATCCCCAAGTCATTTAAATCACATGCTACTTCTTTGAAAAGTAATAGAACATTTGTGAATATATGTAAAGTTTATTCCATGATACACTAGCAAAATTAGAGCTGTCAAAATCTAAATTATTTTAAATGGACATATCTTATAGAGAAACACAGAAGTCTTAACAACTCTGGATATGAATCTAATCATAATAAGGATGACACTATCAAACGTATATATAGTGTGTCAGTCACTGTTTTATGTTGCTATACATTCTCTCATTTAATTTCACAATGATTTTGTGAGGCAGATATAACCCTGCTGTACAGACGAGGACTCCACAACAAAGAAAGTAACTTGTCCAGAACTAATTCCAAAAATGATTTGGTGAGGATTATACATCGTAAGAGCAAGGATGAAAATTTTTATATTTTCTTTGGAAGAGTATATATGGACAATTAAAGATTAACATTTTAACAGATATAATAAGATCTGCTAACTTAATTTCTACTATACTTTGTTAAAGGAGAGAGAGAGGGGCACAAATGTTGGATAACTGCAAAAATAAAAATAGAAGGACCAGCCAGAAAGAGAGAAAATATGAAAAATGAACTCTGGAAAATAAAAAACAAGAGGAAAATTAGGGAATAAAGAAAAAGGAGACATAGAGTTTAGGAGGAGAATAGAGTGAAAGGGTGAGAGAAGATGGAGAAAAGGCCCAGTGGTCTGGAGAGGGCAGACCAACGTGGCAGTAAGCATCGAACAAAGGGTGTGATTGGTTAGGAGAGAGTGCCTGGCGGAGCCGTACTGGGACCCAAGACAAAAAAGAAAAATCATTTCTAATGATCCTGTCTTTACTTAAAGTTTTTATATTTTGTTCATCATGAATTTCTTTGTGCTGATATTGATTTTTTTAAAAAATATATTGCAGTAAAATATTATTTGATTACTGAATTTGTTGGCATCTCCTTAAATTTTATGCCCAAAGAGAGTGTCTCATTGACTCATCTTAGTCCTGGTCCTGCCTTCAATTCCTACTGATTATCAAAAGGCACTATTCGTTGAATCAGTCTGTAGTTTACTTTTCCTGCTACCAATCTGTTTCACGTTGACACCTGGCTTGTTCTACAGATGTGCACACAGTTCCTGGCATCTTACCCTCACTGGGACTCTCAGGGTCCTCAATCTCCTTTTGCCCGTTGTCAAGACATCTACTCAAAATTTACCTTCTCCAGTTTACTGAGCATCTGATAACGCTCCATTTATTTTGCCTCTAATAATGCTGCTTACTAATCAAAGACTAACTTGACAGTGCTCCTTTTTCCAGTTGGGTTATGGAAAGAGAATCAAGTATGAATTCCTGTCTCAGTTCTGCAACCAAATGACCTTGTAATTAGTACCTCTCAAGTTCCTGCATCTCTCTGGATTTCAGATTTCTCACTTTGAAAAAATGACTTTGGGTTAGATGATTCATATGGACCTTTTAGCCAAAATAATCTATAACCCCATGACTGCCTTTGTTTTCTTCTTTGGATCTCTCACATTGCACACACAGTTGGCCTATGTACTCTTAATAGCAGGAGAAGTAAACAAGTACTGAATTCTAGAACATTTTCTGCAGGTCTGATACGATCAAACTGAAAGTCACATTCACCCCATGACCTGTAGTTTTCTACGGCTCTGTTTTAGGACATGAAGTAAACATTCTCATTGTGCTTATTAGAAGACATGTATATTTGTTCTTTTTGATGTGTGCTAAAAGAGGTTATTAATCTTTAAATTAAATCAAATTTATAAAGCAGATAACTATATTCTCCTCCAAAATTTTGCTCCTTGGTGATATTTCCTCACTGACTTCTGAGTCCAGTGATTTATCAAAGGGCAGCTGACTGTTTGTCATCCAGGCTTAAACCTTAAGTACGTGACATAAATCTATTTGCTCTGACAAATGAGTTGGAATTATTTTTTTCTCCCTCTGTCTTTCTTCCCCCCATGTCTTTAAAGATGTTCATAAATTACAAACTTCTGAAAATTGGTTTCAAATTCTGCCACTTCGTTTCCAACCTTACCTAATTCTTTTGGAGAAGTTCTCATGTCTTCACTCAGAAAGTCTTCTCTGTAGCCTCCCAGCTAATGAAATATTTCTCTCAGCTTCAAATAGCAAGAAAGTATTGCATCTGAAATCATTGCATAAACAAGTAGATTAACTTTCTTCCCTTCCTCATGGAAGGAATTCCAGGACTATAAAGAATTACTGAAATTCTTCAGATCCAATCATATCTTCCATATGTTTTTGCACCTAGAGTTTATGTGTATGTTTAAACCTCATGAATGAAGAATCATGGAGTTTGAAATAGAATGCAATCTATTTTACAGAGCATCTCTATGGTTGTGTAGGTTGCACCTGCACAAGAACACTAGGATAAGGAGGCAAGTGTGGACTGAAGTGTAGCCTCCACTCAGCTGGACAAGACATGAGGCCATGAGACTGTAGCCCTTCCAGTGAGGGCACCTGTTCTTATTTGCACAGAGATGCCCTATGGACCACTAGCTCTCTGATAAAGTGTTTACACACACACACGTCCACACACACATACCCCTTATTTCCAATAGATACCTCCTAGCAAGTTCCTCTCAGCAATCTTTTTTTCTCTTTATTCAGTGGACATTTCCCAATAATGAAACACTTAATGATTGAGTTCCAGGGTTAAGCCAAGAGGAAATGACAAATACTGATACCCTTTGGTAACGAGTAGGTTGCCACTGAGCAAAGATCAGAGCTGAATTCTCTCATAGGCACGTACACTTTCCTGACAACTCTGTGGTCAGAATGATCCAATGATAAATAAATAATAGTCCAATGGTGATTCTTAGCTGACTCTCACAGACTCATTTGGTTAGTGGTTATAGTAGGAATGGTTAGAGGTTTTTATTGTCCATGTAGGCAGCCAAAGTAGATAGCTTTATGAACCTGAAGAAAAAAGGCAATTCTGAATCTTACACATCTCTAAAGACGATTATCAGGGTCACCTCGTAAATTTCAAACTTGGACAGCTGCAGTTGCTCAAAAGAGAGCAATTCTTTCTTAAGCTGAAATAAAAGTAATATTGAAAAGGATTGCTCATCTCTGTCTTACCCTCCGTCCACATTCATTAGCATTTTCTCTTCATAAATAGCTCAGGTTATGCAAAGAATGAGATTCTAAAGATAAATTTCCAACAACTAAGAGTGAACTAAATTTGATTACAAAGAGGGAGTTTCCTTCAGCCTGTTTAATTGCATAGCCTTGTTTTTGGCAAATTTCAAATTTACGTGTACATTCTTTTCACCTATTTAAGAGCAGATTTCTCTACAAAATGCATATTCTACAAGAGATAAATGCTTAAAATATTTATACTAACTTAGAAAGGATCGTTAGTTATACCTAAGGGTACAAAAAATGGTGATATGAATCAGAGCGCTTAGAAGCAAAGCTGAAAAGCTGTTGTTTTTATGTTGTTCAATATGTCAGTATATATTATAATTTTTTTTAGGAGAAGAATTTTCTGAGCTGAAGTCGTTTTTCTCTGCCATCTCAGAGAAAAAGCAAGAATTTACATTTAATCTTGCCAATGCCCTCTACCTTCAAGAAGGATTCACTGTGAAAGAACAGTATCTCCATGGCAACGAGGAATTTTTTCAGAGTGCCATAAAACTGGTGGATTTTCAGGATGCAAAGGCTTGTGCAGAGACAATAAGTACCTGGGTAGAAAGCAAAACAGATGGTAAAGTTTCCCATTTTCATAAAATCATTATTTGCCATTGTATTCATGGTTTTTAATATCCTAGAGTAAAGAATGGTTGAATATTTTCCTACTAAACTGCGTCTCAGAGGGATCAAATCTCCTATTTTGCTTCCTTGTTATTCAAATTCACACTAAATTGTAAAACTGAGAGGAATTGTAAGCTGCTTTGAAAAGTACACAGAGTCATTTTATTTTTGAGAGATACCTATTCGTAGAATTCTTAATGGAAGAATTTTAATAACAATTTTTATTTAAGCATAGGCTTTTTAAGTATGGCAGCAGGAATCATATTTTTGGCCAGGTAAAAATTAGATCTGTCAGTCCCAAATGCCTTCTTTCCCACATTTCCTGTGAATTATTAACACATCTTAGTTGGATGTGTTAATGTTTAATAACTAATGTTGATAGTCCTATCATAGACATGGTAATCTGAGCTTTAATTTAAAAGCAGTCTAGCAAAAGTTCCAAAGGGACTAGAGAGTGACAGTAAAAAGAACACAAGCTTAAAAAGTCATCCAGATCTGAGTTCAACTTCTAAGAAGTTCTAAGCTATATCCGCATTTAAAATGAAGGTACTATTGAAACGTTTCTGGAGTACTGAAGATTTCGTAATAATGTACGTAAATGACAAGCATATATTGGGTCTTCAATTAACAGTAGTTTGTTTCTTTGTTCATTCAGCCTTCTACAAAAAATTGTGATGGCGTAAGACACGACTATATTCTTTATGGGAAGCCTCATATTGGGAAGCATAAGTTGAAAATGTGAGATGGGTGCTATGAGCAGCGTTCACAGGACAGTCCTGTAAACAAAAGGAGAACATCCCTAGGCAGCTCCAGGGCATTCAATTATGCTTTTATCTCATAACTTTGAAATACCCATTGGACATAGAAATAGGAGCCTGGTTGTTTAGAAGAGGAACATCATACCAGAAATTTCGTTCTCGTCCCTTCCCAATGGTCAGTGGCTGCAGCCTCAAGAGTAGCAAGTTTAAATGTACCATTCACTTAATTCTGATTGAGCTGCTAGAGAACACTGAAATAAAATTTGAAAAATACCAATATATATACGAGAGGAGATAGTTTTTGTTCTTTCTGTCTGAAAAACGATTTACACAAAAAAATCTCACTAAAGAGAGTTCATTACTAGTTCTGTCCAGATTTGCCTAAGACAATCTTGTATCTCCTGTTTTCTAGTGAAATCCTGTTTGTACCCATTTCTAAGTGAAATATTTAATAGGGCTCCCCTTTACTCTCAAAACTGCCGTGTCTGATGATAAAGCACCCTGTTTATAACTGATCTGCAGAAGAAATTTTTGTTTTAATTCTATTTAAAGCAGTTCCACTGAACCATTATTGTATAATTTTTTCTGCCTCCTCCTCTACCACCTTCGCAGGAAAAATTAAAGACATGTTTTCAGGAGAAGAATTTGGCCCTCTGACTCGGCTTGTCTTGGTGAATGCTGTTTATTTCAAGGGGGATTGGAAACAGAAATTCAGAAAAGAGGACACACAACTGATGAATTTCACTAAGAAAGATGGAACAGCCATCAAAATTCCAATGATGAAGGCTCTTCTGAGAACAAAATATGGTAATATGAGAAATCACACTCTAAAGCATGACTTTGGGAATTGCCAAGTATATTTAATGTTTTATTTTCTCTGTCGCAGGTTATTTTTCTGAATCCTCCATAAACTACCAGGTTTTGGAGTTACCTTATAAAGGCGACGAGTTTAGTTTAATCATCATACTTCCTGCAGAAGACGTGAACATAGAAGAAATGAAAAAGCTAATTACTGCCCATCACATCCTGAAATTGTTCTCTGAGATGCAAGAAGAGGAAGTGGAAATAAGCCTTCCTAGGTTGGTAATGTCATTTTATTATTCTGGTTCTTATGTTTTCACTTATGGAGGACTTTAAATAGCTGGCTGGAAGATAACAAATGCTTGAACAGGCTATTGACAAAAATGAAAAGAAAAGTGCATTTGGAAGCATTACTCCACTTGATAGATACGTAAGACAGGTCTGAACTGTGCTGCAATGGTTTGCTATGAGGAGGACTGAATTTAAGTACTCAATATTCTCTAAAAGAGATGAAGAAATGTAAGTCTTCACACTAAAATTCTGGGACTGAAAGGAATTATCATTGTTTATATTACACAAACTTATCTTTCTCTAATTTTTTTCTCATTGACATTTAAAACATTTATATGTTTAAAGAAAATAAAACCCCCAAACAACTTATAATTCTGTACAATTAAAAATATGTTAAATAACCTTTGAAAGATGGTGCTTTAACAGTCATGGAATCATAAACAGAATCCTATGGTCAGTTTTAGATAGTTAATACAAAATGAAATTGCAAAGGCCTTTCTCGGGAAACATAATTATGAAGACTAATTCCTTAATATCGTGCTTCCGGGAGGCGAGAAACTTCAGAGCGTAAGCTGTGCCCAACAACTCAATGCATACTCTAGTTGAACTTTTAAAAAGAGACAGATGTCTAATAGATTGTCTTCTGTCCTTTCATTTCTAAATTTCTGTTCAAACTCGTCAAGGCCTGAATGGTCTGTGCCCCCATCTTCTGGGGCCTTGGTCTCTTGAAGCTCTTGACTTTTCCTCTCTTTTCCACTTAGCCCAGATCCAGGCAGTCATTTCAATCACACTCTCACCAAACATTTCTGATGTTTTTGTCACCTTGTCTAAATTCTCTCCCCAACTGTCTTCAATCCTGAGTCTACTCAAAAAGCTACTGCTCCTCAGCTGCTGGCTTTCTTAAGCAAAAACTCATACAGAAGTCACTTCTGGCCTCACGGAGGCTGGAGCTTGAGACTCTTCGTTTATCTTCAAGAAATTTCTTTTCTAATACCCACATCACACCAAAACTTTACCTCTATTCTTCAGACACTACTTTATGTTGATTTCTCTTACTCTCAACATATGCCTCAACTTCCTCTTCCTTGAAAACATGTCATCAAGCAAACTCACCTCTCTACCCTTCACCTCAAAATTTGCATAAATCCTTTGCTAATATTCTCTTCCTCTTCCTTCCTTGACATCCTGGAGAAAGAAGTATTCTATGCTTTTCTCACCCTAACGCTGGCTCTTGATCTGAATATAATTAACCATCCTCTTCTTCTCAAAAATCCTTCTTTCTTTAATCGCTGTGGCACTACTCACTTCTATTTCTTTTTCTCTCTCTCTGTAAAATTTTCCTGCTTCCTGACTTACACTTTTTTCTTTCTGTTCCCAAATAATGGTTACCAGAATTTCATCTTCAGAATTTTCCTCTTCTTACTCTCCTTTGTTTGTCCCTTATTATTCATGTCTCTAAAATCTGAACCTCTCCCCTAACTTCTTTTCCAATTCCCTACTATCTGTATAGCTCTACTTGTATGTTTCTCAGTCTTTCAATCAGTATTTTTTTTAGCTCCTACCGTGTGCCAAACATTGGGGATATAGTAGTGTATGTGGCAGATAGTTTACTTTCTAATAAGAGAAATAATAATTTTTGGAATTAACTTGTTTATTTTCAGATTTACTTCTCTCTCTTTCTCTTTTTTTGCTTTGAAAAGATCACTGTTTGGGACCAAAGAAGCCTGAGTTTGAAAACTATCTGTGCCATGTACTAGCAGTGGGGTCTTAGGAGAGTCACTTGACTGTCCTGCGTTGTGGTTTTATTAGTGTAAAGTGGGGATAGTGATACCTGTAACCATGGTGGCCCCAGCTTCATTAGCCTCAATAACAAATGCCCAGGTAACAATGCATAAGTCCCCAAACTCAACTACAACAGGAAATACAGTCTTTTGCTAGAATTCCCTTCTCCAACATTTTAGGAATCCCTGCAGGAATGTTTCACAGTCCACAAATCCATTCAGGCTCCTGCAGTCTGGACGGCTTTTCGAAACTGTTTGGCCTTATCATTAGCTTCTTCAAACTGTGGCCACACTCTCATACAACTTCTCCCCTAGTGTGGACACGGAATTCTCTTCGAATTCTTCTGAGAACAACTGTTATGAGTTGAATTATGTCTCCCTCAAATTCATATGTTGAAGTCCTAACCCTCACTACTTCAACATGTGCCTTATTTGGAGATAGTCCTTACAGAGGTAACCAAGTTAAAGACAAGTCATTAGGGTAGGCCTTAATCCAATATGGCTGCAGTCTTTACAAAAAGGAGAAATTTGGATACAGTGATACACATAGAGGGAAGACTATGTGAAGAGACATAGGGAGAAGATGGCCATCAACAAGGCAAGGAGAGAGGCCTGGAGCAGATCTTTCCCTCACAGCCCTCAGAAGGAACCAATGCTACTCATACCTTGATTTTGGACTTCTAGCCTCTACAACTGCAAAATAATAAATTTCTGTTATTTAGGCCACCCAGTTTATGGTAATTTGTTAAGGTAGCCCTTGGCAAACTAATATAAGCAAAAACAACTTCAGGGTTTAACCAAATCTTTCTGAAAGCTTGGTGTTAATAAAAGGGGCCTATAAGGTGGAAAGTAACTTAAAACCAGGTGCCAGGGCTGAGCGTTCCTGGAGTATGAGCCACTTCTTGTGCCAGAGAGTCTTCTGTCCATTGCTGTCCTTAGCCGGACATTGTCATGGTGCCTGGCCCACTCTCACCCCAAGAGGGTATCTTTCCGTCTCCCTCCTACCCAGCATCCAGAGTCCTCCAACTTTTCTCAGCATAGAAAGAAGGTGACACAGGTATCCCCCAGCCCTTCTAAGGCCAGATTCCCAGTTATGATAAGAATCTATAGCAGTAGATTTTAACCTTCAGTGAAAACATTTTCATATCATGTAGAATAGATTATACTCTCATCATCTCGAACTTCTCCATTTCCATCCCACAGGTTCTATTTGCATAACCAAAAGTTCATTACACTGCTTTCCCCAAACAAATGAACAATTTGCCTTAAAAGGTGAATTTGAATCTTTAGTTATATGGAAACAGAAACATCAGTTGGCAGTTGTACCCCACTTTTCCAAGCAAATTCTAACCACCAAAGATTTTTTTAAAATTTGGTGGCGGTTTCAATTACAATACATTATTACATCCTTCTCTTCATAGCACAAAGTCTGGCAAATAGAAGATGTTAAATAAGTGATGATTATTTTTCTTTCTTTGTTAAGAAGATGATTGCCCAGCTGGTACCAAACTACAAAGCCTTCTCTGACTTCTCAATCTCCCCCACTCCTACCCCTCTCTCTTGCAGACTCTTCTCCATGGTATCTAACCAGTCCCTTCAAAATTAGCTCTTCGATGTAGATTTCCCCAACATGCTCAGTTAAAATCAAGCATTCCTTATTTCTAGAACACTTTAGGTGAGTTTACAGTATAGCACTTATTATATCGCGTTCTCATTTCTTGCTTACATTCTTGTCTATCCTAGTAAGACGTGAGCTCTGGGACAGGCAGCTATGTCTCCTTCATTTTGGTTTCCACAGTCCCTAGCACATTTCATGGTACATAGTATGTGCTAAATAAATATTGTTGAGTTAAATTACATAAATATTTCAAAGAAAGAGATAGTGTATTCTCTTTTTCTAGTTTTAAATATCTCAAAAAGCAGGATTCAACTTTCCAGTCAGTCTATAATTCATTCTCTGTAAGGATCGTGATGAAGCCATCTCTCCTTCCCAGACATGCAGCATAATAAAAGATAGGACATCAGCTATTTTTTGGAAACTTCTCTCTAGAGAATTAAAAATGAAACTTTTTTCAATTCACATGACTAAAAATTTTTTATCAATTGTTCAATTACATTTAAAATTTATTCACTTTTCACTAAAGGGATGAGTCTTTTGATTTCTTAAAGGAATGATTTGCTTAATGTGTTAAGTTCAGGAACAATTTCAGTCCATCAGGACATTTATTGAATTAAGTTTCCTGAGTACTAAGATCATGGGTCAAAAGTTCTGAAATACATTTTCCCCAAAATGAACAAGTTCCTTACAACAGAAAAATACCCATTTAAAATCTGTGTTCAGTACAGAAGAAGAAAAGCAATATAGGTTCAATAAAAATTTTTTGTGGACTGACAATTTTATATTTTATTACTCAGCACTGTGGTTCTTTTAATCTGAATGAATGCGTTTTGGTTTCAAACTGATAACTGAAGATTTTGGCAAAACTGGAGCCATTTAATCAGCTGTATTAGTTTCATATGACTGTTGTAACACATCACCACAAACTAAGAAGCTTAAAACAACAAAAATTCATTCTCTCACAGTTCTGAAGGCTGGAAGTCCAAAGTCAAGGGGTCTTCAGGGTTACACTCTCTCTGAGACTCTGTGTAGACTCCTTCCTTACCTCTCCCTAGTTTCTGGTGGTGTGGTCCATAATCCCTGGTGTTCCTTTGCTAGTGGACGCATCACTGTAATCTTTGCCTCTGTTGTCATGTGGCCAGCTCTCTTCACATGGCATTCTTCTTTCTTATAAAAACACCAGTCGTATTGGATTAAGGGCCCACTCTATTCTTGTGTGACCTCAACATAAATAATTATAGTTGCAATTACCCTATTTCTAAATAATGTCATATTATAAGATGCTGGGGGTGTTAGGGCTTCAACATACGAATTTTGAGGGGACGTAATTCAACCCATAACACCAACTATACTAAATTCTGTTATTGTGAAAAAGACAAAAAAGCTTCTTTGGTAGCAAAATTTAGTAAATGCCAAAGAGAGAAAAATTAATCGTAAGAATGCTTGTATATAAGCAACAGTAGGAAGGAGCATGTGAGCGACTGTTTACATTATAGTTGCTATTTAAGAAGCACTCCTCTTTTCCCTCTTTGATGTATGACTAGTTTATAATCAAGGCCAATAAGATAGAGTCTAAAAGTACTAGGATGCTTTCTACTGTTTATTGTCAGTAACATACCGGATATCTCATTTTGGACATTATCCTGCAGTTGGATATCAGCTAAAATAATCACGTTACTTTGTGTAAATGTAATATGGGATCCTATAAACATCTTAGTGGTCAAACATCCTCAGGTTGAAGAATCTAACACACACTTGCTATATATCAGATTCTTCTCTGTATAAGAAATGTTCTGAGAATATGTTTCTATGATTATGTGTATGGGCAAAATGACCGTTTAATACATGAAAATAAGGTAAATAAATAACTTTTATCATATAGCACTTTAACTTTGCAAAGCATTTAGCATTTACATTTTAATACTGAATGTTGTGGGTCCTTAGTCTGACATTTGTATATTGCATTTCACAGATAAGAAAACTGAGTCACTCAAAAAGTAAATTGATTGACATTCAACTAAGTGCTGGGAGCCTGGATTAGCTCTTGTGTATTGGCTCACAGCCTTACAGTCTTATTAGTTGGCTACTTATTAGAAACTTTATCTCCTGTTCAAAAGCACAGATTGACTGGGACCCTGCTGTGGACAAGGGACTGAGATGGATACAAAGAGATATTGATGAGATGGTTATCACTTAGATGAAGCGGTGCAAGATTTGCACAAGAAACTTACTAACAATATACAGCAGTGTACAGTAAATACTAAAAGGATGGTACAACCAGAAAGCACTAGGAGGTTCATGAAAAAAGAGAGGGAAGAAGGGAGAGGGAGCACCAGAAACCAGAATTGTTAACAAAAGCATCATGGAAGAGGAGGGACTTAAACGGGGCTTTAAAAGAATCAAGAGGGTGAGCCCCATATGCAGCGGGGAACTACTAAAAATTCCTAAGTAGGAGAGTGGCATGAGGAAGGCAACGTTTCAGAGACATCTATTTGGTAGCGGCAACACCTTTGTTCATGCTTGATAACTTGTCTGAATTCTTGACGTACTCTCCCCTCCATCCCTGTTTTTCTGGATAACTTCTGTTGGTCCTTAAAAGCAAATTTGGATTTTAGAAAGCTTCTCTGATCTCTCCACGCAAATTCACACAACAGCTTCCCTTCTCCCTGCTGGGAAGTTTTTCTTTTGTGTTTGTTTCTGAATAGCAGTTATATTAACATTATTTTTTCGTCTTCTCCACTGGACTGTAAACTTCCTGAGCTCAGGAGCTATGCATACACTTGTCCCTTGGTATCTGCTGGGAATTGATTCCAGGGCCCCCCTCGGATACCCAAATCCATGGATGCTTAAGTCTCTTTTATAAAATAGCATAGTATCTGCATATAACCTATGCACATCCTTCCGTATACTTTAAATCATCTCTAGATCACTTCTAATACCTAATACAATGTACATGCTATGTAAATAGTTGTATTGTTTGGGGGATAATAACAAGAAAAATAAGTCTGTACATGTTCAGCACAGACACAGCCATCATAGGCCTTTCAATTTGCGGTTGGTTGAATCCAGGTATGTAGAACCCGCAGATACAGAAGACTGACTGTAATTCCTTTCCGTGACCCCAGCAAAAGCATGCATCTGAAAACTAGTAGCTGTTCAATGAACATTTGTTGCTTTAATCTGAATAATAGTGATGTTCAGGATGTGTTAAAGAGAGAAAGACTGAAGCTCAAAAGATCAGTTAAGAAATCATTGCAATGATTTGGGCACTAGGTAATGAGTATTTAAAGGGAGCAACCTCATTGGGAATAGTAAGGAACCGGTGAAAGAGAAAGACATTTATTGAAGTGTGTGACTAACTAGATATGGGTTAAGAAGGAATAGATTGTTTTGAGGTTCTAAGCTTGATTTACTAGGAAAATGAGAGGACTGTGCTTTCTTGTTCTTTTATAGCAGTCCTTAACTAGGCACCATGGACTTCTGGAGAGTTTGGGGGAGATTTCAGAGAGTCCTTGAAGCCCTTGAAGTTATTAGCAAGTTTATGCAAGTAGGGTCATATATGTGTTTTTCTTGGGAGAGGCTTCATAGTTGTCATGAATTTCAGTGGTCCATGTCCTCAAGCTTGTTAAATACTACAGTCCTAGTCAACAGTACAGTAAAAAGTAAACAATAACCAAAGTCTTTCTGCCAGATATCGTTCTTTAAAGATATTGACTTATGTGGCATCACACAGTATCTTTTATCAACTGTTGAAACCAGATAGTGGAAAATAGAACATAATGTTGAAGACCAAGGGCTTTGCCACTATCTCACTGTATAACTTTCATTACCTTACCTAAGAATCTTTTATTGTTAAACAGAATAATGATAATCCATGCCCCTTAGGATTGTTGTGAGGATTATATGAGATAAGGTGTATAAGATTTTTAGTCCTCAATATTATCTCTTATTATGATTTTTATTATTATTCTTATTCAATTTTAGCATTTATTGAGCATCCATTATAGTGCCAACACGGTCCTAGAAACTTCCCCTCTTTACTGATCTCATTTAATCCCCACAATAAATTTGACAGAGATCTATTTTCATATTCAAGTTACAGATGAAGTGCAGACAGATAAATACCCTTCCTGTGGTCATACAACTAAGATATGTCAGAGCCAAAATTGCAGGAGTCAGAAAACAGGTGTAATGTGGGGCAAGCATGAGGGAGAGCACAGAACAGAGCAAATGGTCAGTGATAGAATGAGCAGGAAGATAAGAGGTGTGGAACAGCAGTGCCAAGGAGACTCTTGAAAAGAGATAACACCTTCCATAGGACGTGAAGTATCATATCCTTGCTTGGCTAGAAATCAACTCCAGGCTTGGCCAGCTTTGGATCTCTAAGTGGGTGGGTGTGAACTGTATATGGGCAAGAGAAAGTGAACTCAGGCAAAATGCAGCTAGATATGAGAACTGATGTGTCATGACCAGCTGCAGAAGGGACTACAAGGTGTTCCTTTACCTTAACCTGTTGGACACTGATACAAATTGGAATCCCAAGTTTTCATTAAACATTATCGAGACACGTTTCATAAGTGACAGAAAGCATTTTTAATTCAGCCCTTGAGGCTAATAGAGTATTTCACACACACACACACACACACACACATACACACACACACATACACACACATGTTCTATGAGGTAATTGGTTAGAAAGTGACCAGAAACTACCATGGATTCACATAATAGTCTAGGTCCACCACTGTCAAGGATTGTGTTATATTTTTATTCTTGTGGGCAGTCCTAAGATTTGGTTTGGTTGGTTCTAAGCTTGAACATTCCACGGACACTTAAGCCCACTGATCAAAAGTGGGATTACAAATAATAAGGATAGGGACTCTAAAGGGAGACCCATCTAAGACTTTTTGTCATTAACCAAGAATCCTGGGTGTAAAGGAGAAGGAAGGAACACTACCAATCCACAGTAGGACCTGCAGACCAGGAGTAGATCCATCTCAAAACAAAAATTCTGAACTTTTCTTTCATTTTCTGCAGCATTTCCCCGTGTAAGACCCCTTTAAGCACAATGGTTGCATATGGCAGTAAATTGCTGTTGTTTAAGCAAATAGATAATGTTTACATGTGCTAAAACATTCATTTCATGAATATTTAGTTGTTAATTGTCTAGGTAGTCTTTTCGCTGCTCATTCTTTCACCTTTAGCTGTATTCTTTTGACAATTTTAGAGGAGGGTCAAGGAAAAGGGGAAATGAACCACATCTAGAATAAATATTAAAACATAAACTTTGGAAGAGGTGCATAGTTAACACTATACGTATGTAATGACCAAGCTTATGATTTTGAATAATGTTTTGATTAGAAGGCAATGTGAGTTTAGCATATTAGCTTTAACTTGGAATGGACCTGAGTTTGAATCCCAGCTGTGTCCTTTCTTGACCTTAAGCCTGGAAATCAACCTCCTCAAGCTTCCACTTTCTTATATGTTAGCAGAAATAATAGTGCTAACTTCCTAGGGTAACACATGGAAGCGCTGCTTCACATGTGGCTATTCATGGCTCCAATAATTATGGATAATTAGAAATTGGCTGTAGATTACACTTTCATTAAAAGGTTGAATGGGTTTCTATTGCCGTAGTTTTCACCGGACTATATTATGCGCAGGACTGTTATTTAAATGACTCTCCGGTGATAATTAGGCATTATTAGAAGTTGTAATAAGTCTTGCAGTATTCTTGTCATTATCCTAAAATCATTGGACTATTATACTAAAAATAGCCAATTTATAGGTGGACTAGAACATTCATCCTCCACCTTTTAGAAGCCCTCACTCCATTCCGTTTAAAAAAAGTGTGGTAATGAAACAGAAAAAAAAAGGAAGAAAACCTCTAAATCATCTTTCTTAGCAGGAAGTTCAAAGGAAGAAGTTTAAAACAGTTGGCATAAAATAAGCTCTTTTCATTTTCAGTAGATTTTAATGTGCATGTTGTGCCCATTCCCAAATAGCTAGGGTTCTGAATGAGTTAGCATCTTCCAAAAGTGCATAATATTTTACCAAGAAATAATTTAGGCCCAGTAAATTTCTGTCATGGCATGTTCATTGTTTTGAAGAATTATAATTAAGAAGCTTGTACAGTATTTGGCAATTAAAACAATGATCTAATTAGACTCATTGCCCAAGGTAATTTCTAGCTCCAGATGTGGCCCTACCTGTTAGCTAAGTGGGATCCTGTGCTTGAGCAGTTGTGTCTGTCTCCAAACCAGAGAGCACACAGGCAATGCCCATCAGGACAGACAGAGCTCCTTGAGCAGGAGTCGCCCAGGAATTAGGCTGATGTAGAAAATATACATGGCTCCTTGTCTAAGGATTTACACTCTTTTTTCCCTTCATAAACAAAGTTTCCAACCTGGTTTTAAAAGGCAAATTGTGCTTTAAGCATCTGTGAAGTCAGTAAATATTAGCTGCTGCTTCTTCTTATTGAAATGGAAAAGTGAGGTTCAGTGATTGCTGTTGACTTGGAATCACAGAAGATCGGTGTCACCCGATAAGCTCTCTCTTCCCCTCCTGCAAATTGAGGCCTGGAGGGGTGAGGCGAATCTGGAGTCCTAACTTAGGGCCCTGCATTGGAAGTACTGGCCTCTTTTTTTTTTCCTCCTGTAATTTTTACCTTTTTTTCATTTGAAAGAAATCTAGCTCCCTTCCAATCTTTTACTTCTTTACAGAGTCTATTGGGAAGATGTTAGGTGTGTTCAAAAACTGAAGGAAGTCACATCAACCGTGAAAAGAGGTGGGAAGCATAAGAGGTTATTAATGCCTCTCTGTACCTCAGTAGTTGGCTCCTGTCCTCTCTCATAGCATCTTAGACGTCTGCCAGGAAATGTCTTTGATGGTGTGAAAAAACTGAGTGTGCAGAGTTGATGGAGGGAAACTTTCACGTCTAGGGAAGGAATGAAGCAATTGAAAACTTAGAACTCTTATCCTGTTTTGTTGGGTAATTGTTACCCAAAAATAGAGTATTCTTTTCCCGTACCAAGCAACCATTTATCTGGGAAGCAAGTTATTAGCAACCCACAACTGCTCATGGGAGTTGGGGGAAAATGGTGTGAAATGTAATTGGGATAATGAAAACAAAAGATTTCCCAATATAATGTCTTCCAAGTCAGCCACTTTATAAAAAGCATTTTGGTAGCAAATGTGTACAGTGTTTCAAGATTTTTCTTCATCTGTTTTTAAAACAGATTTAAGGTAGAAGAAAAATCAAACTTCAAGGAAGCTTTGTATTCTTTGAACATCACTGAGATATTTAATGGTGGCTGTGACCTTTCTGGAATAACAGGTAGTATGATACATAATTCTTATATTATCATGTTGATACGTTTTCTTAGTAACATATATCTTGTTGATATGTTTTCCTAGTAACTATGTTAATGGACTGATATTAAAACTGAAAGAGCCTTTGGTCCCAGAAAATATGTACACAGGGCATAGATGTCATAGATATGTTGAGCTATCTGTAAACAAGCAATCTACTTTGCATTTAAGTAGTTTTCCTTAATGAAAGTCAGAAAACCTTTTAGACTGTTAGATAAGCCTTGTAAGCATGCCTGTAATGAAACTATGTAGGTAAAGTATTATATGGGCTTTTATTTCAGTTCTGTTTGGATTTCTTTATCTGAATAGTGGGAATTACAACTTTGAGTCTCTCACCTAAGCAGAGCTAATAAAACTCTTATAAACCAATTTGCAAATGTTAATTCGGTAATATTAGAGCCCCTGAAACAGAAATCCACAAGCTGCTGGATGATGAACACTATCTAAAAATTGTAATGCTACAGCTTGTAGATTTAGCTTGGGACCGATAACAAATCTGAGAAGACAGAGTTTTGTGCTAACGTGCACCTGGGAAGTTTTCCCTGGCTAAGACGCTCGTTTGCACATTCAAGCCCAAGACAGTCTTTTAATTTCTCTCATCTTAGAAGTACCCATTAGTTCAAAAATAACTAATTAAAGAGAAAAAGTGGATGAAGAAACCTAATTTACCCTCTTTTAAATTCAGTCTTCTGTTTTATAAAAAGGAGCAAAAGGATACAAGCTTGTCTGTCTGATGGATTTTTGTATCATAACATGGAAATATCGTGTATTCCTATATAAATACCTGGGCTTTGGAGAAGTACTCATTAATTTATTCACTCATCAATTATGTGGGTGAATGGGTAGAATGGATGAGCTTTCCTGGTGGAGGAGGTGGGTGGGGTACACAGGTGACAGAGATGTTCATTACCACCTTCACACATGATTTAGCTACTTGTTCTCACTCTGACAGATAGATCTGACTTTAACAATTTCATTGGCATCAGGAATGAGACAGTCAGCATTAAATACTGCAACAGGATGCTATCTGAGTGTGCCCTGGAACACAGCCACCTTGCCAGCCTGAAATAAACCAAGCCGTTTTTCAAGCACCTCTTTCTCTTAAAGTTCTTTCTGGCTTTCAGAAGCTTAACTCGCTATACTTTAGACTGTAAATTCCCAGCAATTTGTGACATTTATGAAATCTCCTTTTATAGGTAGATTTATCAAGAAAATACTTTCAAAATGCTTCATAAAAGAATTTGTGCAAGAGAATAACCCTGAGCAGGGAAGAATAAATGTCCAACATTTTCTGTTCTTTCGTTACCTATTTGTGTTGTTTCACTACTTTGGTTCTCACTGCCTGAAACAGAACAAGCACAGCCAACGCTGGCACTGCATCTGGTCATTAGGAGAACAGTGAATTCCCCACTGTCCTGTGCATTATTTGTGCAATAACATTCACTAAAGGCTGCTGTGAACCAGTCCAATGCCAATGCTATGGGATATTTACACAAAAGAGACACCACCTCATACTCATTAGTTCACAAGTTTTGAATGAAATGTTTTTAAAGAATTACTTTGAAAAACTTGGGATGAATATTTGGCTTCTAACTGTTAGAACCTCTTGTGTTACCTTTAGTAAAATATTCAACCTTTCTGATCCTCAACTTTCTAATCTGTTAAATGAGGTAATATATCCTAGTGGCAGAAATAAAAGAATGTATGTAGACCACCTTGTTCAACATCTGGCACATAGTAGATACTCAGTATATGTTAAATACAAAAAAAAAAAAAATCCCAGTGGGGCGAATGGCACTTGTACATCTTCTAGTAAAGCTGTAGAAGGTTTCTTGTCCTCTGAATTTGACAAAGACATATTTAGAATTTTCATAGAGAACTGAGGGGAAGAATTATTACCAAGGTGTAGAAACCAGTGAGTCTATGGAGTCCAGATTCCTTGTTCTAGTCTAGTACCTCTCAGGTCCTGTTCTCTTCCCAACACTGAGTCCTCTCTGTGGTAAGATGGAGCACAGCAGACCAAATGCTCTGTATGACAGTCAGGGAGTCATTTGGTCTGGTGCTATTGCTAAACTGCGTGAAATTCTCCACTCCTCCCCAACCTGATGTTTTGTCTTTGCTCTTGGCATGGGCCCCTAGGTCATTTACTCTGGGCTCTATATGGGAATCCTGTCTTATTCCAGGCAATCCTGAGAAAGAGGGTTCTTTTTCACTCGACTTTGAAAGACCATTTTGCATTTCGGTTAATCCGCTCAATAATGCAGATGCCCGCTTTTCTCCATCTTACATCTTTCTATCAGTAGACATTCATATCCATTGACTTATTAGTTTAAGTATTTGTTGTAAGCCAACTACATGCCAGGCAGTTTTCTAGGGATATAGCCATGAATAAAGGGGACAAAGTTCCTCTTCTAGTGAAGTTTCTATCTGTTAGGGAAGATGGATAATTAATTAATTAATTAAATGATAAAGCCATAGATACTGTGAATTTAAACAAACTATGGTCATTCGATAAATGGTAATTAGGTCAGACAAGAGCAGAATTAGACAGGGCGGTGAGGGAAGACTGCTATTAGGAAGCGACATTTTTGCTGAGACCTAAATAACAAGGGAGCCAATCAGAGGAAGTTCTGGGGAAGGAGTTCCAGGCAGAGGGAGTGCTGGGGCTGAGGCCTTGATGCTTCTCTTTGTAGCTGGAGCTATGGGTGAGGAGGGGAGGACGGGAGAGGAGGCTAAGTATTCAGGGCCCAGAAAGAATCATCACAAGCAATTTGGAGTTTATTTTTATTGGGATAGAAGCCTTTTTTAATGCAAATATCATTTTGATGACTTCTCTCTTTCTTGCCTGAGGGCATTTGCTTTACTGTAAGCTGTCAGAGCTGGTTCCCTTTTACTAAAGTATTTCTTCAAGAATCCTTTCAAATCCAGTGGTTTTGGTGGAGTCTGCCTACATCACAGCAGCTTTCTCTCTCAAGAGAAACAAAGGTCCTTTTCCTTCTTTCTCTTGGACTTTCAAGGCCCATCTTTCTCTTCTCCACCCTCTTGCCACCATTGAACACATGACCGCATTTCTGTTGACTCTCTGAGGAACATTGTCAGATCCATCTGGTCTTGACACAGCAGGGATGGCTGATGGTTTCTGAACTCGTGGTTTTACTTCCCTTCTCAAGGAGACTGTCCTCACAGGTCACTGTGTCAGAAACACTTCACACAGATGGCAGTTCCACCAGGGGAGAAGGGGGGCCTTCCCTCTCAGCTTGGATCCACACCAGAGCAAAACGTTGTGGGACACTATCCTACACTGAGAAATTTGACAGGTTTTAAAGCATAGCTCTGAAGTGATTTTGTAACAGATGCCACAAAAGCTCTTCAGACTTTTATAGCCTCACCATTCTTGAAGGAAAGTAAATTTTGTTTTAAACTCGGATCAAAACTGAATACAGAATTGAAAAGGCAAGCCAGCTTTGAGGTTGAATACATAGGGTGGGATTAATTCAGATCTGTAAAGCCTCTTTCATCCTGTCAGTAGACCATGGCTAAGGGGGGCAAAACCCTCTGTCCATTCAAATATTTCACTGAGTGGGAGACCTGGTCTGAGGCTTCCCCTCTTCTGTCTTTATCTTTTATATCTGGGCTGACCTTGGTCTCTCTGTATCGGTCTCTATATCATCTCTGCAAGAGCTGAACCTAAACCACCTTTATCTCTAGCAAATTAACTAACTTGGAAAGAGTTTGTATTTTTCTTTTTCTTTGTTCATTTGAGAATGTAATTAACTTTGGACCTAATAAGTAATGGCTCTGAATTTTAACCCTTAAAGACACTTTCATATTTTCCGACAGACTCATCTGAGGTATACGTTTCCCAAGTCATCCAACAAGTTTCCTTTGAGATAAATGAAGACGGTGGTGAGGCTGCCACATCAACTGGTAGGACAATTGATTTCCCAACAAGCTAGGAGGAAAGACTCGGGGAGAAATGAGCATATGAGCATTAGGCTACCAGTGCTTTTGTATTACTCTGGTCTCTTTTTCCTTCCTGCTGTTCAGTACCCTATAGGAAGAAAGAAGAAATTGGTTGTATAAGTTGATTATGCATCTCTGCAGCCACAGTTTAATGCAAAAGGGAAGTGAAGGGATTTGATTAGGAGTTGAAGCCCATCTACTGATAAGTGTTTATTTGCAAATTGGATTACCTGCCAATTAACAGATTGGACCTGTGGAGAAAAGTTTAGGCTCAAACATGAAATCATCATTGCTCAGGAGTGCTCACTCTTAAGTAATTGTGTTAATTTCCTTCTTCCATTACACCAGGTTACTCTCTACTGTTCTAATTTGATTCTTGTAGTATCTCTGTGACAATGGCTCTCAAACTTTGCTGCACATTAGAATCACCTGGAAAGCTTTTAAAAATCCTACGCCCAGTCCACAGCCCCAAATAATTAAATCAACATGTCTGGAGATGAGATCCAGGCTCCTGCATTTTCTTGTTTCCCTGAATGATTCCGTTGTACATCCAGGGTTGAGAATCAGTGCTCCACGGTGGCTTGCAGCCTGTCCTCGCCACTGCAAGTGCAGTGCAAGGACGAGCAGCATCAGCCTTACTCAGGAGCTTGTTAGAAATGCAGAACCTCAGGTCCAACTCCAGACCTATGGAGTAGGATTCTGCATTTTCCAAGGTCTCTAGGTGATTTGTGTGCACATGATGGTTTGAGAACCACTCCTCTAGGATATATTTCCTTGAATGAATGGTGTTATAGTATCTCTGCTGTATATAAGTGATACTTGAGAAATAATTGGGGAAAACCCTTAAATTCAATTAGAAATGGAAAAGCAACTTTAATGAATTCCTTGTAAGTCTATTTTAATTTTTTAATGAAAAGATTAAATTTTAATTGAATTTTAAGCAATATGTAAAAGAAATGTATCATTTAAACTGTCTTATTAAGTTTCTATAAGTTTATATCAATGTTATTAATTTCTTGATTAATTTGAAATGTTACATAGTGCCAATGGATTTTGACATCTGAGTGAGACACACTGGGCTCTCACTACCATTTGTCATCTCCTGAAGGACCTTGCAATACTGTGTTCAAGGAGCTTAGATTGGTGGGATGTGATATTTCAGTCCTTAGAGAATCAAGATGTTGCATTGGGATTAGGTTACTGACCCATGTAGACAAATTTTCCAGGTGCTTTTACTTAGAACTGGAAGAGTCCTTATAGATCATTATCTTATCCTCTCATTTTGGTGAAAAAAACAGACCCTGCAATGTGAAGTACTTGTCTGAGGTCAGACTATTAATTGACAGCAGAGTTTGAATTAAAATCGAGTTTCCTAACTTGAAGTCCACAGCTCTTTCTCCTATTGCCCACTGCCTCTCATTTTAAGTCTAGAGTTCTCCAAGAGGATGTAACAATCGTTAAGGGAAGGCAGGATAAGTTAGCAGTGACCCTGATGGATTACACCTCTGAATAGTCAGCATGAGTATTTTGACTTCCAGGCATGTGCTCAGTGGTTGCTAAAGAACAAAAATACTCAAGTATTCACCAAAATAAGAGTGGGAGTGATAGTGATTGCTTTTCTGACTTCTTAATTCAGACATAAGCCTGTATTCATCGGTAATTTGGAAAGTGCATCTTGATATTCCAGACAGGAGGGCGCCATGCATTTTATGCTACTAAGGTTATGTTTGATTGTGGATGGGATCAGAATATGTCACCTCGAAATATGCCACTTTGGTAGAAAGGGTGATTTGAGCTAAAGGCAGTTGAGAAACAGCAGATATAAAAAGAGCTCTCTACTCTCCCCCTATCTGCCTTAAAGCAGAGCATAAATTTCCTTGTGTGAAGAGTCTCCTCTCCTCTCTCCCGGACCTGGAACAGGAGAAGGAAGTTCACACTGAAATGAGTGTGCGTAACACACCTTATTGAATAATCCTTATTTATCATAATTTCCCCCCTATATTTATCTTCCCACACTGCTTCTAGCCCAAACTCCTTTTTGTTTGTCTGCTCACTGCTCCACATTTTACCACCCTTTTTGAATATGGTATATGAGCTCTCAAGCCTAACCATTTTACGTATTCATTTTTTTCTGTGAAGCTCCTATGTGGATACAAAATAAACCATTTATTATGTTAATCTGTCTTTTGTCAGTTTAATTTGAACACCCTAGGCATCAACAAAGAGTGCAGAGGAAAAGATTTTTCCTTGTCTACAATTATTTTTTAATTCCGATTACGTTACATTTTTAGAAATCATTTTTTAATAGGTTTGAAAAAATTGTACAAAATCATGACATTATTGGTAAAGAAAATGCGAATTGATTGTAGAAATATTTAGTCTATAATGAAAAAATCTAACCATTTAAATTTACCCACTATAAATATTGACAGATGACACAATGGAGCAGCATGATGTAAATTATCATAGCAAATAATTGTTAAGGCAGTAAGTCTCTCCATCTAATCTCATAATAAAAATCCCACACACATTCACAGTGTAAATCCTAAAAGCTCTGAGCTCACAAAATAATTTTGCAAAGGTAAGTTAAAAAAATAAATTTGAACTCAGACATGATTATGAGCCTGAAGAATAGAAATAAAATGCAAACATATCTGGATAAGAATTAGGAGTTGAAACATTATAAAAGTAAATCATATAATGTAAATAAAAAGTGAGCAGAAAATTACTGTTTAAAAGATGAAATTTTTCAACTGCTTTCACTAAATTGAATCTAGTATCTGGCTTTCTTCTTCACTGAGCATAAATGTGAAGTTAGAATTATTCCATGAATGATCCAATATTTATTCTTCTGTTCTCTGGTTTTTAAATTTATTCCAGACTTCTCTGTATTTAGAAAATGGTTATTTTTCTCCATGTTAACCCCTCAAACAAAATGACCTTTCCTGTCTATGAAAAGTATTAGGGATATACTTTCTTTACTGATCTGTTAAAGTGAACATCTAAATAACTGTTGTCTCTATTTCACAGACATAAACATCCCTGCGATCATGAGTCTGGCTCAAAATCAATTTATAGCAAATCATCCATTTCTGTTTATCATGAAGAATAACCCAACAGGTACTTTTTTGAGAATTCTCTGGGGGAACTGCTTAAGTTAAACAGACCTAGTCCTTGCTTCTAATTGCAATCTACATATATGAATCATTTATTCTTTCAATGGATACGTGTTGAGTGTCTGTTTTGTACCAAGCACTGTATTTTAAGAACTGATAGGGGCCTAAAATAGGGCAGTATAGTAATAGCTGCCAACACTGCTATTATATATGTTATCTGTTTCCAATACCTATCTCTAAAGCTAACACCATCCCAGTAGGTTAGATATTGACTAATAAAGACACAGATGCTCAGAGAGAGGTTACGTCGTTTGTCGAAGTGGCTGAGTGGGGATAGCACCTGTTTGTCTCTGAAGACAACTCTCTTTCTGTGATGCCACAATGGGAGTTAGAAATTGGGAGTTGCAGCGTTGTGAAAGATTTCAGAGGTACATTCCAAAAGAATAAGTGACTAGGTATAGGCTCTGAGAGGGAGGGAGGGGTCAAATATAATTCACAATTTCCAATTTGGACAGTTGCTTGAAAGATGAAGCGGTTAAGTACAAAACGAAGTCATAGTGGATTGGATTAGCATTTGACTCGATGTCAACATGTGGGAATGCAGGTTGTCTGGTGAGATGTTTCTGTACTTTATCTTATGGAAAAGAGAGGTCAGGAATGTGGATGCAGTGGGGGAACTTTCTTTTAAGTTTATTATTAGGACTCTTCAGGAGTCATAATGTCCGTGTGAGGGTTGTAAACCACAGGAAGGCAGAAATCGTGTCTTACTAATCTTGGTATCCAGCCCAGTGTTTGGCAAGTGACTTGCACACGCTGTGAGTATCCCCCTAGAGATTGGGAGTATCGACTTGGGTGTCAGACTTGGGCTCAAGTTCCAGCTCAATTAACTAATAGTTGTAAGGCAATCATTTATACTTTCTAAGGTATATTTTCCCCATCTTTTATTTGAACATAATATTAGTAGTCATCTCATAGAGTTAAATAAAAGAATATATGAAGCCTATAAAACTGTGCCTGCACATAGTGTTCATTACAAATAAATCAATAAATATAAAAGAATAAATGACAATAAGTGAAAGGAGGAAAATGAAAAATTTCTTTGTATAAATTGGCTTACATGGAAAAGAAACACAGTTAATTTCAGAATCTGAATCTTTTAGATTTACTAGAGATACTGATGGATATACCAGTCTCTTTTTTAGGCTCCAGGAAGCTAATGCTGGGTGGCCCTTATGAAAGTTATATCTTGGAAAAATGGAACAGCTTTAGATTTGCTGAAATTGCATTAACACAACTTTAATTCCAGTAGTAGATGTGTCAATGTTAAAAGATATTCTGACTATATCATTTGATTGATACATCTTTAACTTTTGAATAACTCTAATTTCTTACAATTAGCATGTAATTATTGAGTATGGAGAGTAGAAAGAAATGAAGCTCCATTGAGCATCAGTGCACAAGGAAATAATGGCATTTATGTTAAAGCTGTTTGACTCTACTCTCCAAGTTGATGGCTAAGGCAATCTACTAGTGATAAGTTAATCAGCAGTGAAATTCAAAACCCAAAATAATCCATTTATTTACTTATTTGTGATAATACTTAACTACCAGGCCTTAATGACAATCTCCACTGTTTTATGATCTTTATTGCAATGAGACTTTCTAAACCAGGGTTACTCCCTTAAAGTATTGTTTAAAGTGAATGGCCACTCATTTATCAAGGCCTGTAAATTGTTGCCATATAAAGTGTAGAATGGGCTATTATCTTACGACAATACACATTCAGTGATTTATTTCTTTTTCTCTCACAAATGACCTCAAGAAATCATTGAGATTAATGAACACGGTAACTTCGCATAGCATAGTAGGCTACGAAGTGGTTTAATGCTTTACATAAAATATATTCATTTGACAATTTCTGAAGTACAATGATGAATGATTTTAGATTTAGTCAATCAAGTTTTATCTAGGTTTAAAATTTTCTTCTGGTCAGTGCTCTTTGCAAAATCCATACGTTATTTGTGTTTTCCTATCCAGTTGCTTCTATATTTTAGTGTACTCATCCAAAGTTCTTAGTAAGCCAAACTTCTAGGGAAATGAAGAACGTTTTTTCTTCTTTTAGGCTGATGGTGTAGGCCAGTTTTACAGACTTGTGGAAAAAAATTGTGAAAGATGCTATATGAAACGTGCCGTTTCTGAGAAAGTAGTGAATCATGGTTTTGAAACTGACAATACTCCACACATATTGTGTTTAGAACTTTTTCAGAGTCTTGGGTTGAAGGGAGAAGCAGACTGCAGGTATTCATTAAGAAATCTTTTTCTCTCCTAGGCTATTAGATTTGTCTTTTTGTTGTTAGTGCCGTCCATGGATTTCGACTCCTAGTGACCCTGTGTACAGCAGAGCAGAACCCTGCCCGGTCTTTTTTTTTTTTGCACCATTCTTCAAGCTATATCAGACAATGCTCCACTGCTATTCATAGGGTTTAATCGCCAATTCTTTGGAAGTGGGTGGCCAGGTCCTTCTTCCTAGTCTGTCTTAGTCTGGACGCTCCACTGAAACCTGTCCACCAGGGGTGACCCTGCTGGTACTGGAAATATCAGTGGCATAGCTTTCAGCATCACAGCATCACAGCAATGCAGCAATGTGCAGCTGACACAGTAGGACAACCAACAGACAGGTGGTATGGTTCGCTGATGGGGAAACAAACGTGGGCTGCAGTGGTGGGAGCTCAGAATCTTAACCACTAGACCACCAGGGCTGGTTAGCTCTGGTTATGCTACTGTATTTTAATATTAGGAAATAAAAGTTGCTTCCATTTGATGGAGATGTTGTATAAATACATTGACTAAATATGAGGGACACCTATTTAAGAAGGAGGCATGAAGAGAAAATGGAACCAATAATGACTTCTGCTTCAGCCTGCCTCTAAATTCATTGCTATTGGGAGATTTCACTATCTGCCCAATTTAGTAGTGAGTAGATTGGTGACTGCATGAAGACTCAATTCAAAATGTGATTCTCCTTTGGAAAAGAAGTAGATTAAAAAGGCTGAGACAAATGGCTTTTATGTAATGTTCTACACTTCTGCGTGTTCAAAATTTTGAAATATTGTCTTCAATTATGAGTTTCTTTATGTTACATTAAAAACTTCCTCAACAAATAATTCTGATAAACATTTTGTTGCCATCAAATTATAAGATACAAACATCACTAATGATTCCTATTATGACTAAATGTAATATTCTTCCTAGGAATGTTATTTATGCATCTCTATCTATCTGAAAAATGCGAGTATTTGTTTTTCTTCTGTCTTTCTTTCTTTTTTTTTTTTTTGAGGAAGATTAGCTTTGAGCTAACATCTGCCGCCAACCCTCCTCTTTTTGCTCGGGAAAACTGGCCCTGAGCTAACATCCGTGCCCATCGTCCTCTACTTTACGTGTGGGACGCCTACCACAGCATGGCTTGCCAAGCAGTACCATGTCCAAACCGGGTATCTGAACCAGCGAACCCGGACCGCCGAAGTGGAACGTGCGCACTTAACCATTGCGCCACCTGACCAGCCTGTTTTCTTTCTTTTTCTCAGAATTATTTTGATATTTTTGAGGCAAGGCATTATTGATGATAGTTATTCATAAAAAGAAGAAAAAATCTGTGAAAGATTATGACTATTTCCATGTTATTGGCTCTTCTAAGAGTGTGTCTGTCTTTGGACTCAATAGTAAAGAGTTAATAAAAAAGGGCTTCCTTATTGTTATCCAAGTACATTTAAATATAATTTTCATCAGCTTTAAAATTACATAAAATTTGTTTTATCACTTTTGAAATTAACCTTTCTTACGTATGACTGTAAGGAATTCTAGTCAAAACAACAATTGACATGGATCCATTCAAGCCACTCTCTTTACCCTGGTTGAAAAGAAAGGTGAATGGATTTTGACACATCATTTATTTCTGTTTTGTCCTCTAGTTCTTAGTTCCTTTTCACCTGCAAACACAGAATGTCTGGAAACAGGTGTTTGTGTTTATGCCGTATACGATCTCACCTCCGTGAGGATTTCAAAGTACCCGCGATATGAAAATATCGTCTGTAGTTGTGAGCTTTGCTCCAGAGCTGAAGGAGGAGATCTGAGAAGCTGCATTTTTAACCCTCAGAACTTATGTTACGTGCATAAAAAGATGACTGCTAATGCCTTAAATTTAAAACTCTACCAAGCTCATCACCATTTTATTATGCGATGTTTGCCTGACTGAGTCTCTATATTTAGAACACCTCTCTGTCACTTTATTTTTACTTTCCTATATGAAAAACAGGACTAATGTATTTTCCATGACAAGCTGTTATGAATGTTAATTTACTTCATAAATTACCAGAAAATGATTAATAATGATGCAATTATGTATTTTCAACAAAGGAGAGGGTTTTGCTATTAGACATTGCCTATTTATCTAATAGAGAACAAAAACTAAGTGATTTATCAAAATATTAAGAAAGACTAATTACCATCATCTTTTTTCTCCAGAAATTCCTAATGTATGTTTTTTTTCTTTTTCCTAGAATCAATTTTATTTATGGGAAGGGTGACAAATCCTGACACCCAAAAGATGAAGGGAAGAGATTTAGATTCACTGTGAATGAAAAGCACAGCTTCAGAATATAAGATGATTCCTGGAAAATAGTTGATTGTCAAAATATCATCATCCTGCAAATATTTTCTGTATAGCTTTTCCTGTTTTAAACTGTGCCTGTATTAATCTATGTTCATATAGACCTGTATTAATGAATAAATGAAATTAATAAATGAAATTATTCATTCAATGTTTGTCCTTTCTGTATGTTTTATAAAGTCTATATGAATCATAAGCAGTGAACTAACATAAAATATTACTATCAATACGTTAGAACAATTCTGTCCAAGATATTTGAGATATCAAGTTCCTGTGTTAGATGTCAAAGTCTCTATATTCCTAAAAGACTGGACTAGATGATTCCCAGGCACAGCAGCATTAACCAAACCATGGGAAAGTAAGGTCGAGAGAGTGGCTGTGGTGTTTGCCTCTGGGATGCTGCTTAAAATGCAGAGATCCAGTGTCTGTGACAGTAGACAAGCTGTGAGTTTTTCACTAATCTTAACTTGGTATTCCATGTGTTTCATTTAATATTTACCCTGTTTCAATAGTTTTGGGGACATATCAATTTTTTCTTCTGATTTATGCTTTGATCATGTGTAGAAAGTAGAAATGTTGAGAACATGTATAAAGCTTTCCTATATGTGAAAGTGGCAGCTAAATTAGCTTGATTCAGGAAGCTGACCTTCCATGATTTTACAACACTGAGCTAAGAAAGTGTTCGAGCCAAGATTGTAATCAAAAAAGATTAAATGCAGAACCCTTCCTCTGAATACTCTGAAATATCAGAACGAAATATCCAAAATAATACTACATTCCAATGACTTGATATAACATGTTTCACAGTTTCTCTGTTTTCACTTTAATGATGTGAAATGTCCTTTTGTTTGTTTGTCTCCACAATTCTTGGCAGAGAGCTTAATGATAATGGCTACCCATTGTTGAGCCTTAATTAAGTGTCAGGCACTGAAATAAACACTTTATCTACATTATGTTAAACGTACTAAAAATCCTATGAGACACTATTACCCTCTTCCTGATGAAGAAACTGAGACTCAAAGATGTTATATAAAACAGTCAAGGACATATAGCAAATAAACATGGTGGTCTTTACTGTATTTCAAAGTGTGAGCCCTAGACTATCTGAGTTAGAAGCCTGTGACCATAATCACTGAGTTATAATTCCTTCTACGTAAGTCCTTCAAAGTAATACACATCTTCCCCTGAAACAGTGCGCTGTCTAGTCTCCAAAGTCTATGTGTCCAGCAAGTCTAGCAAAACCTAGAGCAATACTCAAGACAAGAAGACAACGTTAGAATTAATTGAGTGCTTAAAACCATAACATAATTGAAAGCAATGTTCATTTTCCTAGACTGTCAGTTTGAGTTTACTTCTATAGAACACCATAAATGCTAATCTATGTGTTAATGATATACCACAAGTATGCTCCTCACTGTGGAACTGGTCTAAAAATGTGCTTTTTCTATTCAGGAAGAAGAAAATAGTAAGCTCAGTTAAGAGGACAGTAGTTTTATTCAGGTCTGGTCCAGATTCCTTTTTTCTTTGGATTGCCTGAGTTCTTGGGATCTTTTCCCATGTGTTACAGGTTAGTCCACTCTGGGGATTCATTCATCCTTTCTATAAATATGAATTGAGCTTCCACCATGTTCCAGGCACTGTTCTAGGCACCAGGGACGTACTAGTGAACAAAACTGAAGTGGTCTCTGCCCTCATGGGGCTGACATTTTACTGATGGCAGAGAGACGGTAAGCCGGTGAACAAATGTAAAAACAAGTTAATTTCAAATGGTGAAAAGTGAGGACAATTATAATAAAACAGCATAAGGAAATAAGAGGGGTTTTATAAAATGAGATAGTGTGATAACGTGACTGCCCAAGTTTTACTTTAAGCGCATCTTTTGGTAATGTGTCCCTAATCTTCAACAAGATCTGTTCGATGTCTGCCTTGGGTTCCCTACTATGGAAGCTGACTTTGCACTGTAGGGAAGTTTGGGCTGTTCTTCTCTGAGTTCATGCTCTGTATTTGAAGGTGTTTCCTGCCTTAAAAAAGGAGAAAGCTTAAGTTCCTTATAGAAGCAAAAGTCACCTTCTGGTGTGGGTTCAAGCTTAAAATCTCCCCCTTTACCCTGTTATAGAGACATAGTTGCCAAAGCACTTCCAAAATTAAAACCTTTAATCTTCACCTTTGCCTGCAATGAACTCAGTAGTTACTCTAGTTCCATATTTAAAGAAGTGTCTAGAATATATTTATAAAACATATATCTATTGTGAAATAAAGTAAGTATAAAATATTTTTTTGCCAAGCTAAGTGAAATTTTTAGGATTCACAACAGTATGTAATCTCTGTGGAATAAAAATGTTGCCATATTAATACCGCTTGTAAAAGTCTAATACATCACATATATATATTTTTCCCTCCTTGAGGCAAAATGGCCATTAAAGTAGTAGTATTTTTCTTTGGAAAGCTTGGAATTGGGTTTTATTGACTTCATGTAGTTGCAATTGATGGCATATTTTAGAGAAGTCTGCTGCATCAGGAGGTGGGACCCGAGAGGTGAAAAGATTAAGACAATGAACAATTTCTTTTTTGGGGTGAGGTTTATTTAATTCTCCTGAATTGAATAATAAAGATTTGGAAACCTTGAAAGACGCAGAAAAAGTTTTACGCAGATTCCATCAGGAGTCAGTGCTTTGGGGCTCTGGAGAGAAGACATTTTCTCACAGTGTAGCCTCAGACCATTGAGACACCTCTGTGAGGGGCCGTCTACCTGACCTGTGGATCCCGACACTGACTCCATGCAGAGGGTGCAAGAGTGGGCTACTGTAATGTTTGCTTGAAAGAGCTCTTTTTCCTCTCCCCCTTATTTTCCTGGTTCCTTGTGTGATCATCTCTAAATTTGAAGCCTGAAATCCAAGAGGTCAAAAATCTAGTTTCTTTCTCGTTTTGATGCCTCAAGTGACCACTCTGATGGTATAATATAAAGGAAGTAAAAGAGGAGATATTTTTCACTGTCTAAAATTATATTTTTGTCTGGTCACCTCAGTTCTCTGGAGCTTCAGTGTCCTCACCTGTATAGCGAAGGGTTGGACAAATCCTATTTAAGGTCTTTATTCCAAATGCTATGTTTATAAACCTCAGACTTCTCAACAAAGACGTATCTTTGGAATAACGTCTTTTGAAACGTTATTGTCTGTAAGCAGAGTTTTTTCACAAAACAAAAAAAATTCCAGAATGTACCTCTCACTAGGATCTTGGTGTATTACATTATCTTAACTATTTGTAATTATCTCTTCACTAGTTTGAAGTTTTGCTTTTCAAAAGAGAACACCCATGAAACAATTTACTATTGTGGCAGAGACCTCTATCTAGTGAAGATTTTTGACCATGGCTTCTACACTGCAGAACTGTTGCTAGGTAGCGGAGGCCTAGCCAGGGACTTCCTTTCACCCACAGTTGCATTTATTTAAATGGATCCTTGCAATTAGTTCTCATCAATGGAATGTGAGTAGAGGTGAGTGTGTCACTTGTGAGCTCAAATGATTCAGAGGTGTGTCCCTCTCTAACTGCTCTCTTCCCCTGTACCAGCTAGGTGCCAATGCTCAAGGTAACCCTGAAAGCCCTCTTTAGAAGATGACAGAGTCTCTGTTAGCCTGGCTTCCTCTATCACTGTGTGTCCCAGAGCCTCTCTGCTTCCTGGGCCAAAACCAACCAGGAACAGGCATTGGACTGTGACGTGAATAAAGTTATATTTTCATTGAAATTTGAAGGCTTGTTAGTGACAATCGTGAGTGTTAATTTGGTACCTTTAATAGGATACTTCTATAACAAAGCCCAAAGTATGTGGCATAACGTTGGACAGCAAAACAAAAGCAACAGCAACAATGACACAGACATAGCAGGCTGGAAGACAGGAGAAAATGCTAAGCTGTGAAAATATTTGGTAAAATTGTTGCCTGTGATAACTTGGAAAGTAGACCATGTGCATACTGATCCAGTATCCAGCATCCAGCCAGAGACTACATTTCACGTCTCTCTTGAACTTGGTAGACTACCTAACTTAACCAGACTAGTCACCTGTGGAAAATGAGCAGATATGCTATGTGTTGCTTCTGGCCACAGTGTGTAAGAAGCAAGTTTGCCTACTTTTCTTTCTCTTTTGTCCACTCTGTTGGCTGTATATCAACATTAAAGGTGATCATGGAAGCCTTGTATGGAAGGTGGCAGAGGCTCCATCAGCCTGGGTCCCTGACTGATTGCATGGATCACATCCATCCACCACTGACCATGGATTCCCACACTGGACTCTACCAGGAGCAAGAAATACACTGTCTGGTGTTATGTCATAGGAAGTAGGGAACTAGTGTGCACCAATATAATACAACTAATTTCTTAATACATGTTTTCCATGTACTAACTTGTAGGGTATATTTTCTCATCCTGGTAGGACAAAGTTCTGGAATGCTATTTTGATTCACCTAATTCTTTGATAGAAGTTCAGGAATGATGTTCCAGTGCATTTTCCCACACAAATTGCTCAGCTTCATTGTAAAAATGTATCTTCATGAAAAGAGAAGAAATGATGTAAGACACAAAAATCCCGCTAAAGGGGTGCTTCCCTTGCTGCCACATAGCTCTCTTGATTGAGACTCGACTCTTTCCATAATAAAAAATCAGCTTTTACCTCCTGGTTACTCTGTGTATGTGTGTGTGGTGGAGGTAAGGATGGGTTAAGGATATCCTCTTTAAAGATTTGTCCTGCACAGATTTTTGACTAATGTAAAAAATTATCCCTACTTGCGAGGAATGAAGACAAGGCCTTACTAATGATATTTAAAAGGAGATGCTCAATGCTTCACAGAAAATGATAGAAGAAAAGCTGGTCTAAGTTCTGAACAGGCATTTATGGAGACTAAAACAGATTTTCTTTTGGATTATATATACAAATGAGATTTGAATTCTTTGGTTTGTTATGGCCTGTATCACATCATTCATATTCTTGTATCCATGAAAATATACAGAAAAAACTTTGTTTATTTAAGAATAAAGCTCTTATTCTGTAATTAACAATAGCTTATATTTGTAGAGATCTTACTATCTCTGAGTAATGTACATACAGTATCTTCTATAATTCTCACATCTCTGCCACACCCTTTATAAAATGAGAAAATTGCAATTAAAAGGTTAAGAAACTTTGCTCAAGGGCATACATGGAGTATAGCCGGTTGAATTGGTATTTGAACTCTGGTTCTCTGACTCCAGAGTTTCTGACTTGGTAGGTCTGGGTTGGGTCCTAAATATTTGCATTTCTAACAAGTTTCCAGGTGATGTTGCTGCTGCTGGTCTGGGAACTTTGAGAACCACTGAAATAAGGTATACTGCTTCTCTTCTACAATTGTTACTTTGCTGTATTCAGAATGATCTGATAATCGATAAAATAGAAAAGAAGCTACTAGACTATAAGATTCAATGAAGAGGCCAATGAGAAAAGATTACATTAAAAGTCTAGAGGAAAGAAGGTAAATATATTATAAAGATGATGACTCCTCATTGCATGAAGAATAAAAGCAAGACTCTTCAGGCAATACTCAAAGTAATTTAATCCTGCATTTCTAGACTAATCTTCACTCATCTGCAATTGGTCATCCAGCACGTGTCCAATCTCCCTCCTTGGGTGACTGGTAAAGCTGCTTCCTCTGCCTGGAAATGCTTTTCTCTCCCCTCCTGCAAAATTGGTGTGTCAAAGCTCTAATTTTGCTTCAAGACTTAGTTCAAATATTTCTTCCCTATAAAAAAGACATGCAAGGTGCTCTCGATTTCTACTTCTTCTCACCAACACTCTCCCCCACTATCGTAATAGTTCTTTGTTTCAATTGCCCTAGAACAATGGCCAGAGAAAGAATTGTGTATTTTTTAATTGTACCATATTGAGGTCCCTTAAATCTTTGTTTCCCATAGGACCTAGGACCCTGCTGCAACCTGGCAGTTGCTCAATGAGGGGTCATATAATTGAAGTAAATAAACATCTTTGTCAGAGTCACCAATTCAGGTATATGTTTGCCTTATCAGTCTGTATGAGGGCCCAAAAGTTGTAGATAATTGTATAAGGCGGAGTGTGTTTCAACTCTACCAGTGACTCAATAAAGAGTGGCTTAAAATGACAAAAGTTTACCTCCCTGTCAAGTACATGAAGTCTGGAGGTTGTCAATCTGTGGCTGGTGTAAGGGTTCTGCAGCTATGGAGACTCAATCTCCTTCGTAACTCTATCCCTATGGTGTGGTGTCTTAGCTCAGGCTGCCACAGCAAAATATTATAGACTGAGTGGCTTAAACATCAGACATTTAATTCTCACACTTCTGGAGCCAGGGAAATCCACAGCCAAGGTGTCCTCTTTAGGTAATGTGGCCCTGTTCTCTACCTCATTTTCAGTAATGTGACTATAACGTGCTGTGGTGTTATTTTCATTGTGTTTATCTTGCTTTGGGTTGTTGTCCTTATGGATCCATGGGCTAATAGTTAGTATCAGATTTGGAAATTTGGGGCCATTATTTTTCCAAATATTTTTCATTCCTCTCCCCGCTTCTTCTGGACTTCAGTTACGTGCATGGGAGACTGCATTGCATTACTCCACAGGACACTGTAGCTTTGTTCATGTTTTTCTCTATGCATTGGATGGTATAATTTCCATCGTAATGTGTTCAGGTTCATTAATCTTTTCTTCTGTACAATCTAATCTTCATTGAATTTCATCCAGTAAAATTTTCATTTTAAGTATTATGTTTTTTAGCTCTAGAAGTTTCATTTTAAAAAATATTTTCCATTTTTCTCCAAATTTTATTTAGTTGTTTTTAATCCTTGAATATATTTGCAATAGCTATTTTAAGTCCTTGATAGCTAAATTCATAATCACTGTTATTTTGGGGTCCGTTTTTCTCTTGATTAATTTTCCTTTTATTTATGGATCACATTTTCTGCTTCTTTGCATATGTAGCATTTTATTGTTGTTATTATTGTTATTATTATGTTGCTATGATTGTGGATTTTGTCGTCTGCCTTTAAGGAGAGTTGAGTTTTATTTTAGCAGAAATAAAATTACTTGCAGATCAGCTTGATCTTTTCAAGGCCAAAGACAGAAAATTCAGCTATATACAGAAAATGATAACATATAAGGGAGGAATTTGATTTGGTTTTGGGGGTTTTTTGGCTGCAGAAGATTCACCCTGAGATAACATCCGTGTCGACCTTCTTCTATTTTTTAGCATGTGGGCTGCCAGCACAGCATGGCCGATAACAGAGTGGTATAGGTCCGTGCCTGGGAACTGAACCCAGGCAGCCATAGTGGAGCATGCTGAGCTTAACCACTAGGCCACCAGAGCTGGCCCTGGACAAATTTGATTTGTATATAAAAGGGTTAAGTCTTGAGATAACTTCTGGAAACTGCTGACCAATTGCTTCCCCTGCTGATAGTTAAGTCAATATAAATTACTTATTTAGTTTTATATCCACATTTTCTCACCTTGTCTCTGTCTTGCTATCACTCTGTAGAAGAAAGCAACAAAAATCTAGAACTGAATAGGGAAAACATAGATACATATTCCGCCCCCCCCCCCCAGTGCCTTGTGCCAGGACTCACTGCAATACAGGCAGCCTCCTTCTTAAGTTGATTTCCCTACCCTTAACATCACCTTGAAGAGCTGTGCATGTCCATCATGGAGAAAATAACAAGGAGATAACCTTAGATATCTTTGTAAATATTGAATTTGTCATGGAACTAATCTTCTGAGAACAGATAGAATATGATTAAGTGAGTTCTATTCTGATGCATTTTTAAAAGATTGTAAGAGAGGAAATTTTATTTGGTCAAATTATCTAGAGACTATTGAAGAAAGATAATTTGAAAGTTGGGATTTTAAGCTTTTTCAAATCTACCAAATCACAGCATACAGCATACATTCTCCTTCTTTTAGAGATTTATACAATTCTGTAATTTGATTTTGACTGAAATGTTTATTTACTTAAACACTTATTGTACCAGTAGGCTAGGATAAAAAATATAACAAAACTGAACAATGCTAGAATAGTCCATTTCTATATGTGGGTTTTCAAAGGAAAAAGTAATGTTAGTCACCTAAGACATTTAAGTAAAGTCAGTTCCTAATTTATTGATTCTATCTACAAGATGATGAAAAGTTAACAAACTGGTCCACTATATCGATTGACATATCAGCTTTTTCAGATTCAACTTACATTTTCCCAAAGTATTATATGTTAGCAAATTTAAAATAGGAATGTGATCTCCCCTTCAGAAGTTATTGGTATAGAATGCCCAAAATATGTGAATTTGGTCAGTTCAGTTAAAGACCATAAGAAAAGAGATATTTTTGTTAAAATACTTAATTTTTTGCTTTTTGATCTTCAGGTTAGTGTTGTGATTGTATTGTGTATAGCAGTACTTCTCAAAGTGCCTGAGACTCTATGAAAGTCAAACTATTTTCATAATAATAATTGGTAAGTTATTTGCCCATTTCTCCCTCAGTCTCTCGTGAATGAACAGTAGAGTTTCCATAGATTACAAGACGTGTGCTATTGCAACTGATTGAATGCAGAGATGGATATGAGATGATTGCTGTCTTCTATTAAACAAGATACAAATGAGATATGAAAAATATAAAGACATGCTACTCTCCTTTGATTTTTTAAATTTGGAAAACATAGGTTTTTAGAATAAAAATACATTATATTAACTTGTAATAAGTTTATTATTGCCATTTTAAATCAAATAAATATAAATACTTTTTAAATTGCTCAGTTTTTTCCTAATATGACAAATATCTATCTAGATCCTTGGTGTGCTCAATGATTTTTAAGTGTGGAAAGATATCTTGAGATCAAAAGGTTTGCAAACCCCTAGAATACATTTATATAGGCCACCTTGACAAGAGACAGTTAAACAGTACCAAAAAAAAATACATACATAAATATATATATATATAGCTAGATAGATTTCTAATGAGAAGGAGAAGTGGAAACCCGAGTCTGGGAGGCTGGGAGTATATGACGCTGTGACACAGGCACATCACAGTCAGAGATATCTGTACTATGTGGATAACTATTTCAAGTACTACAGAGCCTCTCCCCTCCATTTTTTTCTCACATCAGAAAAGGAAGAGAATAGCTATAAAATCCTTTACATGACTGTAGGATAGATAGACTAAAGAGCAGAATATAGCCATAGGGTGGGCCACAGGGAATCAATGCAACTGAAAAATACAATGTGTGCATGTGCATATGTGTGTGTGTGTGTGTGTATATATATATAACATGTATATACGTATGTATGTATGTGTATGTGTGTGTGTGTGTGTGTATTTTCCCCCAGAGGGAATATAAAATCACAGAAACTGTTTTGTAAAGAACGTGCACTAAGAGAAAAGCAAGACTCACTTTTATTTTCCCACTGTTTGCAGAGATCTTTACATGGTAAATGAGAAATTCAAGTAATATTTAGTGAAGGCTCTTTGGCTACAGAAACATGCATGCTGAAACAAGAAAGAGGATTTATTTGAGGATATAGGGATGTTTTGATTACCAAGGGAGAATCTGCAACCAAGTTTCAGGAGGGACCAGAACCTGGAAGTAACCAACAACAGTCTTCAGGAGGTTATTAAATTATCTTCTGTTTTGGAACACTATGGTTTCTCATCTTTGCTTCTCTCTGGGATCCTGATAGATTTGTCAGTCTCTGTAGATTGGTGTTTTTGCTGCTTCATTGAGGTCGTTAAATGTGACTCACGTTAAGTTCCCATGTTTACAAGCCAAGCCACCATCAGAGGATGGCTAGTATCATTGAATTCAAATTCCAAATGCTTAAATAATCTGATTGGCCCAATTTGTATTATATGTCCAGCCCTGATCAAGACAGTTAGTGCCTAGAAGTATTTAGGAGCTGATGCTCAAGATGGAATATAAGTTATTTCTCAGAGAAGTGCTTTGGGGGCGGGACAAACACTGCCTTTCACTAGACATAGGATATGTAAGTATATCCAACAGATTTCTACTTATCTCTGGGTAACTTAGTGACCCTACCCAGTATCTCAGTCAATCGTGATTTCAGCACGTAATCACTACAGCTCTGGTAATTTGTATAAGCACTCTCTTTACATATCATTGTAGATAACTGTTCTGGTAGAAATCCCTCAGACAATTCTTTTTATGAAGCTTGAGGCTCCCCAAGCAATTGCTACATTGTGATGAAATTTCTCTCTTTGGGCACCAGACTCTCACCTAAGTTAATCAAAAGCTGTATAAAAATGGGGGCTGATGCAACCCGAGAAAATAACTGTGGATATATGTGCATCTGTAATGGAACCAAGCAGCTGACTTTTTCACTGTGATCAATTGTTAAAGTATTTATTCCACAAGGCTTTTTGTTGGAATGCCTCATCACTGTTGTGATGTTAGAATTATACCCAATTGCACTCATAAAATGGGAGGTCTAAATACCATCCCTTCCTTACAGCCTGAGTCGATGGGACATGCACTATCTCTTCTGACATGCAACAATGGCCCTTTCCTGGAAGACCCAAAAAATGGACTTGTTTTCTTAAGAATGTGATCCACTCCACTTCAATCCTGCCTAAAGAATGCTGAGACAATATGACATCTGACTTTCTTCTTTGGCCATGCACCGTGTCTTTTATTCCTCTAGTTAATGGGAGAAATTGGAAGTGGCATTTAAGCTTCCCTGTGTCTTACATGTGTCTCTATGTAAGTACCTACTTAATTAAAAGGGAAAAAATAATTTCTATAGCTCCACAGTTGGGACTAGAAAGTTATATCTTAATTAGACTAATTTAGTAACTAGGGCAATATGACATATGCTCAAGTGATAGTTCTTTTTATAAACCATTCATTTGAAATCTCCATTTTCAATGTTTATCATGGCTGTACCCAGAAATCATTTCTTCCTTGTCTTTAACAGGTCCTAGGGAACTGATCTGATGTTAACAGTCTCCATGCCATCATATAACATAATGAACAGTTCATGTACCCAATAGGATACTTTCCCAGATGTTGAAATCAGGTGGCGACATTAGGAAACAGGACTAGAACCCGACTCCCAAATCTCCTGGCTGCTTATTGCTGCCCTAGATTCAGTATCATCCTTATATCCAGGCAAGAGAATTTGGGTCTCGTGTTATAAGTCTCCTCTGACCATGCCTTCTCTCCACGGAGTTAAAAGTCTGCAAAACCAAGGGGTGTATCCATTCAGAGCTGGGGGCTCTGTCTTCTAGACTATACTTTGGATACCTGAAATCCTAGAAGTTACTTCCCAAACAGTCCCAGGCCTGCTTTCATGGTTTAGGTAGGGCATTCCTAGAGTCTGTTCTCTCTAGGAAATATTGCACAGCTAGAGGGCCCACGCGGAGACCCAAGAAAGGGCCAAAGGTTTAGTGTTTGCAAGGATGTAAATACAGCTTGGATTTACCAGTTGGGATGGGCATGCAACCAGGCTCCTCCAAGAGTGGGAGAGATGCAGATTTGGAAGAGAAAGGAGTGGGTTACTTCCTTCTGGGGACTAGGAACTGGCTGTCCTTTTGCTGCCATGTTTTGTTAAAGAAATCCAACGAATTCAAGAATTCTAAATTCAAACCTGTCCTTTCAGATTATTATGAAGGTTTATTTATTGAAGTAGGAGAATAGACTGTTTTCTTTAAATTTTTTGTTGATTTATAACTTTTAAATACTTAGACATATGGTGTGTAGGCCTCCATTTGTACTCTTCCCAGGGACTCACAAATGTTAGTGGTCAGCATGCCCAAATTATTAGAAGTTTCCAGAAAGATGAAAAGGCTTTATTAATATATGATTTCTGCCCTAATTCTAAAATATTTGTTTCATAGGCTGAGCAGGAGAGAAGAGACAGAAATGAAATCCTCTGGCTTATGATAGCACAACTTAAACTGGAATCAGATCAAGCAGAGCAGCTTGTTCACGTCTCTGTCAAGCCCAAAGCTACATTTCATCCCTTCATGTTCAATCTCCAAAAGAAGGGAAGGTGAATCTGAGGAAATGCCTGACCAAAGAGAGGAGGGGAGAGAGGGTTCACTTTAAGACTCAGAGAAGAGCCGACTAAAACGTCTATTCCAGGTTCCCGTATCTGAGATCTGTCCTGGGTCCTGATAGACATTTTCTCGGTCTACGCTTGGCTATGATTTCTTAGTGAAGAGGCATTGGAAATTACCATCAAGATATTATTTGTATTTCTTGGCGTATATTAGGTTAAAAAGATACAGGTTGAGTACTTTCTTCCATGAATAATTTTGCTGTTATGATCAAGTCCAGAACAAAAATCACTTTCAAGGGTTGTTACAGACGGGTCTTTAGACTTGGCAGACCAAATATACAATTGATGCTAAGATTACTGTATGTAGGGCAGACCAAGAAATGCTCCCAAGCAGTGCCCTTTAAAAAATAGTGCTTAAATGAAGTCAGTGCCTGCTCAGGTGTGCCCTAACTTGCACAAACACAGCCTTCAATGATGCACCAGGGAGAGCCAGGATTGATTTACACAGCGTCCAAGTAGAGCATGAATGCTAAAGATTCAAATTTCTTATTACCCTTCATCTGGTAAATTAATTCTGAAGTATTTTTTTTATTAAGGCTATAGGTCTCTCACCATTCATGCAATTTTATGACACCTAATATCTAAGCACAGTTCAGATGTCAATAAAGTTAGCAATGTTAATATTACTGCTGATCTTCTGATGAACTGCTACACTTTCTGGCAGGTCAAAATGCGGAAGCGTTAGCCATATGGTCTGTTTTCAAGGTTGATATTATATCCAGCTATGCAGCAACATTAGTGCCCATAAAGCCTAACCTTTTCAGGGCTCACCCTGTGTGTAAGCAGGTAAGGTGGCTGCCTCTGTGGCTTGATTTTAGAGGCTGCAAATCCTCCCTATTTCCAGTAGTTTTAAACATCTACTCTGCACCTACCATCATACTAAAACCTGTGCTAAGTGCTAGAGCTAGAAATACATAGTCTTTGCCTTCCCAGGCATTAATGCTGTGAGAGTAGCAGACATGGTTGACTTGCCAAGGTGTGGAGAATTCTTATGAGAGAGGTGCTCCTTGTCATTAGGAACTAGTTCTCTATGTTGCCTGTGTTAAAAATGCAAACATGGGAGATAAAAGGCACTATTGTATTAACATCTGTATTAGGTAACAGCTAAGCTGCTTTAAAAAAAAGAATCGGTCCCAAATACAGTGGCTTTAAAAGATCTGTCAGTTCCTGGAAAATGTTTTCATCCACATGATCAAAGCTAAATTGCAGACATGTCCGAGTCCTGGCTTAAGGCAAGGGAAACGAACAGATGTTGAGGGCAAGCAATGTTTTTTTAAACCAAAGAGGTAGAAACTACGCTTATCACTTCCACTCATATTCTCTTGGTGATAACTAGGTAATATCCCAGAGATAGCTGCAAAGGAGTCTGGAAAACATGGTCTCTAGTTGGTTGGTCACACACCCAGTTTGAACTCTATCACTATGGAAGAATAGAAGTATGGATTTTGATAGACAACTAGCAGTACCCACCACAGAATCATTCAAACTTCAGCATTTTCTGCATAGTCCATTCAATAAAGTAGCTATTTCTTTAGCAAAATCTTGAAGCTATGGGACATAGAACAGGGATTTTTTCTTTCTTTTTTGGTGATGAAGATTGGCCCTGAGCTACCGTCTGTTGCCAATCTTCTAGTTTTTGCTTGAGGAAGATTGTCTCTGACCTAACATCTAGGCCAATCTTCCTCTATTTTGTATGTGGGATGTCACCACAGTGTGGCTTTATGAGGCGTGCTAGGTCTGCGCTGGGATCCGGGCCTGTGAACCCTGGGCCACTGAAGTGCAGCAACTAAACTTAACCACTACGCCACTGGGCTAACCCCCAAAGCAGGAATATTTTTAATGGGAAAGAGTGAATAAGCACTCTGCAGGCTAGTTGGGCCTGATGGTGAGTTGGGTACGGAGATGAGACTGTAGTTGCCTAAGATAAGCTTGGAGGACAATGTGGTAGCCAAAGATGAACTTGGGGGTACTATGTAGGATCACCTTGGGGCACAGGGGAGATGTCACACTGAGCTGGTATTAGGTCAAGGTCAAGATCTTCCCAGAGCTGTCTGCGAGCACATCAGTAATTATAGTACACAAATATTCAATTTTTGCAATCCATATTGCACCATTATTGGTTCTCTTATTAGAAAAATCATAGAAGTATGGACATTACCTTTGGGCATTTCTATATATAAAAATGCTTTAGCATTAATATCGGAAAAGATCTCTTTAAATTAATGTATTTACACTTGAGAGATTCCATACTTTTTTTTTCTTTCTGGTATCTTTTGAATTTTGTTAGAGAAACTTAAAATATACAGTGGGGGTCATAGGCATATATTTATACTTATTCATTTAAGGTTTTCAAAATGCTCCATGCTTCTGGGATTCTGCAGTTATGTGATGATCTGGCGCCACCCAGCAGACCAAGCAAACATTGACTTTGTGGCCACTTGTAAAACACAGGGCTGAGAGGGGAGCAAGGAGGCAGGAAGGCAATCTTAGTGGTAGACGGCGTGAAGCATCCCAAAAAACAACCTGACCTCCCCACTCTTGTGTCGGTAGGCAGTCAGACCATTCAAGAACTACTAGGAGAAAACCGATATTTTGAGTTAGAGTCTTATTTTTCAAATGCTCAGTCCTAAGTACAAAATCAAAAATTTTCCACCTTGCACAATTTCTGTTCCTTTCCTTCTTTTCATGAGTAAAGTTAGGATTTGGCTCTTTGCTGCCACTCCTCATAGGCCTTCCTACTCTCTTCACCTTCATTCCTAGAGATCCTTGTAGAGAACTGAGACAGCTCAGTAATCAGCAGAGAAATCTGAACTGCAAGACATTTTCCTAGATGTACCCATGGTGCTCAAATCGAGGATTATCCTAAGGAGAAACTTCTTATTTATGGGACTATACTGTAGATTTCCCTAACATTTACATCTTTTCCACACACCTTTTCAATCTCATTTGTTCCCTGGAGAGTGTCTCCATTGTATAAATTACTAAGAAAGCTGTGTTAAACCTTTCCACTGTTTGCAGTGAAAAATATAAGTAGGCTTTTGCCCAAATTGCATTTAAGTGTTTATTGCATATTTCTTTATAAATGTACGCCTTTCCTAGACCCTTCATACAGAGAGTGCTGCTGATAAAAACATGTTATTAAGGGCTAATTATCTCTGAAGGTGTCCCTTTGGTTGAAAATCGACATAATGTAAAAGAAGCTATGATAATCTCTCCAGTGGGAAGAGTCTATTGGTTGCTTAAGTTGAAGAAAGTGCCTACTACATCTTTCTTATGGTTCATAGTAGGCTTTTTAATTATTGGTGACACCAACTCATTAGGAATGCCTTCTCCGATTGCTAATTTCAGGTCAGGAGTTTCTATACAGTTTAAAAGTCAAGATCCCTGAAAGAATAGCCTATATTAGCTTTTCTTCACCTTCATCTCTCGTTCAGTCTTCAATTCAATCCAATGCCACCTCTGCTTGAAAGCTATTCTGTTAGTTTGGAGAAATTTTCTCTTCTCCAAATGCAATGAATGTGCTTCAGTCTTTACTCTCTTGCAGCATTTAGGTATCTTGGACACTATTCTTTTCTTAAATTCGTCTCTCTCGAGATTTTTGTGACATATTTTTTCTGGTTATCATCCCATTGTTTCCTTCTTTGTCCCCATCACAGGTTCCTCTTCCTGTATCTACCCTTTGTATGACAGAGATCAAGGGTGCTGTATTTGGCTTCTACCTGTCTCACTGGGTAAATTTAACCATTCTGATGACTTCAGTCATTGCAGCTGTCTCTAATCTGTCTTTCCTATCCTGCAGACCCACATATTCACTTGCTTACGGGATATTTTCAACAATGTCTCATAGATATTTCAAAAGCGTCAAAAGCGAACTCATTGCCTTTCTTCTTAGAAGTAATTCTCTTTCTTCACTTCTCTAGATGAAAAGCATTCATCCAGTCTTCTAGCAAAAACCCTTGAAGATTCTAGATGTCTCCCTATTGCCGCCTCCCTATCGCACCAAACATCCAATAAGGGACCAGTTTCTATTAATTTTAGAAATCAAGTAGAATTTCTCCAGTTTATTACCTTGTGGCCCCCACATACAATTTCTTCATTGATTCAGGCCATCACCATCTCTCACTCAATTACTGTAATAACTGCTAATTAATAGTCATTCTCCCTCTCTCTCTTTTTCTCTTTTACTCTCTCTCTTCTTCATTACTTCCTTGACAATTCCACCAGAGCGAAAAATGCAAATTGAGCCATATTATTTTCATATTAAAAACTTGTTCTATTAATCATTGACAAAAGGATGTGGAAATCTCCTACCGTAATTGTAAATTTGTGCATTTTTCCTTGCAAGAGTGTTGAAGTCTCCTATGGATATATCTATATTTTGTTTCTGTAGAGTTTTGCTTCACTTACTTTTAAGCTCCATTATTGGAAGCATGCACATTTAGAAAAATGAGATCTCTTTGATAAATTTGCCTATTTATCTTTATGAAAATCCCTCTTTATCTCTGGTTATACTCCTTACTTTGGAGTCTACATTGTTGGGTATTAATATAGCCACACCAAGTCTCTTCGGGTTGGGGTTTGCATGGTATATCATTTTCCATCATTTTACTTTCAATCTATCCATGTTGCATTTGAAATACAGTTCTTACACAGAGCATATTATAGTATTAGCAGTTGTTTTTTTAACTATTAGTAATTGCTATCAGTAATTGTTTTTAATCCTCTCTGGTAATATCACTTTTTCTTTGGCATGTGTATTCCATTTGCATTTAATGTAACTATTGAAAAGGTTTGATTGAAGCTTAGCATCTTATTTTTATTTTCCATTTGTTTCCTCTGTTTTTCCTTTCATCTTACTTTCCTGCTTTGTTTTAAATTAATCTACTACCTTTTAGTATTCTATTTTACGTAACCTGTTAGATTTTTATTTTATCTTTTTTATTTTACTTTTTAAGTAGTTGCTATAGGGACTCAAGTATGCACCTTGAACCTATCATATTCTATCTTGAATTAATTTTATTCTTCTTCACATATAATGTAGGAAGTTCATCAAATTATAGTTCCATTTATCTTCATTTCACCATTTTTGCTATTCTTATGTCTATTACTATTACATGTTATAAACTCTATAATATAAATGTTGCTTTTGCTTTAAATAGTCAAATGTCTTTCAAAGAAATTAGAGGGGGAAAATAATTAAAGGCATATTTACCTCCTTATTTACCATTTTCAACATTCTTCAATTCTTCCTGCAAATCTAAATTTCCGAAAAATATCATTTTTCTTCAGACTGAAGAACTTCTTTTAGCATTTCTTGAAGTGCAGCTCAGATGGCAACAAACTCTCTAAGCTTTCATTTATTATTTATTCATTTATCTAAAAATGTATATAATTCACCTTCATTTTTGAAGGCTACTTTTGCTGGGTATAGGATTCTCAGTTGACATTATTTTTTGGTTGTTTTCCTTCTGCACCTTAAAGGTGTCAATCCATTGTGCTCTGGCTTGCATTTCTTTTAAACAGAGCGTTAGTTTTCCACATGTCATGTACTTTCTACTTTGGCTCCTTTTAAGATTTTTCTCTTTACCTTTGGATTTCAGTAGTTTGACAATGATATGCTCGGTGCATTTTCTATGAATTATTCCACTTGAGATTCTCTGAGCTTCTTGAGTTTGTAGCTTTATATATTTTTAAGTATAGAAGAAATTTTTTTTTTTCTGCACCAGTCTCTCTTTCCTATCCTGCTGGGATTCCGATTACATGATATTTGACTTCTTGATATTGTTCCCCAGGTCAACTAATGCTCTGTTTGTTATATTTTTTGTCTTTTCTCTTGATGCTTTAATTTGGATAAATTCTCTTGACCTGTCTTCAAGGTCATAAATTTAATTATTTTGTTGATTTCTCTGTAAAACCCAACTATTTTTTTCATATCTTCTGTTTTAGATATGTAATTTCTATCTGTTTTTTCTTATATTTTTCATTTCTCCACTGAAATTACCCATCTGTTCATCTATTCTTCCCTTTCTTCCTTATTTGAGATGTTTTAAATTATTTTCTAATTCTTTTTTTTTTAAAGATGGGAACCTGAGCTAATATCTGTTGCCAATCTTCTTTTTTATCCTTCTTCTTCTCCCCAAAGCTCCCCAGTAGCTAGTTGTATATTCTAGTTGTAGGTCTTTCCGGCTCTGCTATGTGGGATGCCGCCTCAGCATGGCCTGATGAGCAGTGCCATGTCCATGCCCAAGACCCAAACTGGGCTGCCAAGGCGGAGTGCACAAACTGAGCCACTTGGGCACAGGGCCTGGCCCCTTTTCTGTTAATTCTTGTATCTGGATCATCAGTGGTCTGCTTCAGCTGATGTTTTTCCTTGTTATGAGTCCTTCTCTTGCCTTTTAACAGGTTTTGTAATTTATTATTGCATCCTGGAAATTACATATAGAAGAAAAGTGAGAATTGAAGAATAATACTGTTTTTTTCCACGAAAAGTTTCAAGTTCTTCTCTCATCTATTGGCTCAAGTGAGGAGGTGATTATTCAGATTTCAGAAAGGGTTCATTTGACTGGGCCTGAGCTGCAGCTCCCTTCTGGTCAACCCAACTCCCAACGTCCAACTTCCTAAAGAAGGGCTAGTCCCTTTGTTCTACTTCAGATTTGATTTGGGATTCCATACAACCCTTTGGCTTTCTCAATTTCAGGCATAGGGAGAGTGTGGGGGATGGGACACACAGGATGATTTCTTTCTGCTTATCAGTCCTGGCTTCACTTCCATGTTTTTCAGAAAATTTGGAGTGGGGTGGACAGAATTGCTGTGTTGAGTAAGTTGTTATGGTACTGGATGGTCTTTCAGACTCCAATACTTCCCATCTATTTCCACCACTGCCAGTAGCTCCATTGACTTTGTCTCCACTCAGTTAAGCAGCCTTGAGCAGCTTTCTGGCTATTGAGAAGACTTCTGCTCTCCCTGTGTCCAGACCATTCAGGACTCACTGTCTCTTATGCAGGGCTTCTCTCTCTGGAAATCGGTTCATCAAAAGTTTCTTGTCTCTCTTGTTCTTTGACAGTCCGACATACAAGTATGATTTTTATATCATCTATACTTTTTTTGGTGTTCTCATGAGAGCAAAGGTATTCCATGTCCTACTTGGAAATGGAAGTGCCTGGAGAACTTCTAAGCATTTTTTGAGATTCTGTTCAAATGTTACTTCTTAAAAGTCTTTTTATTTGACTTTTATTTGACCGAACTTCTTTGAAACTAATTCTTCTGTTGCAGCTCCTGGATACAATCCTATGACATCATCTGTGATACTTTAGAGTACCTGATTGTTTGTAGGAATTATCCTTCTATAATAATAAAATGTTTGAGTCTGGGGACCACCTTTTGTTTATTAATTTAATGCCAACAAATAGCATAGATTTGGTCTCACAAGAGATACATAATTTGTTTGTTGAATATAACATATTTTCTATTGCCTCCACAACCTTGAACATGTTGGGGTTTTTTTCCCCATCGCATGAAATTCCCTTCCTTTCCTTTCTCTGGAAAACTCCAGCTTGTACTTCAACATCTAGCTCAGTTATCTCTTCTCAGTTGGACTTTCCTGATCCTCTTTCAGAGCACTTACCACATTTTATGGTAGTTTGAATAATTTCCCCACCTCCAGCACCAGAGTGAAAGCTATGGAAGATAGTAGAAGAGAAGCAGCTGAGTGTGGTTGAAAGAACATTGGCTTCAGTTCTTTTTTTTTTTTAAAGTATGCTTTTTTTGTGTTGATGAAGATTGGCCTTGAGCTAACATGTGCTGCCTATATTCCTCTTTTTTCCTCTCTCCCCAAAGCCCCAGTACATAGTTGTATACCCTAGTTGTAGGTCATTCTTGTTCTTCTCTCTGAGCCACCGCCACAGCATGGCTTAATGAGTGGTGTGCAGGTTAGTGCCAGGGTCCAAACTGGCAAACCCTAGGCTGCTGAAGTAGAGCACATGAACTTAACCACTTGGCCACAGGGCTGGCCCCTACTTCAGTTTCTGATGGACAGGCGTTTAAATGGACTGGGTTTGTACTTAGTAGTTCTGAAATCTTTAGTAAGTTTCCTAATTTTTCTGAAACTTCTTATGTTAAATGCCTGACACATAATTGGCACTCTATAAACAGCAATTATTATTGTGGTATTAACAAACTATTTGTTGCTGTGAAGTAGTAACAAAATATTTATCAAATGAGAGAGTGAATGAGTAAGTGAATGAATGAACAATAGCTGTGGTGATTCAATAAAACTTTCAAGCAGCTTTAGCTTTTGCTTGGATTATACCTATAAACTACTTTTTCTTATACCTGAGATTCGCTCACTCTCATCAGTTTCATAACTGCTCTTAGTTAGCTACTCTTGTACAAAGTCTTGAATGAAGCCACATTGGCCTGTGGTAATACCTTGCCTATTTACATTTATTTCTGGTGTCTCACATGTCCAAAAATTTTGCTTAAAGCTTGCAAATACCAGATATTCAAAATTAATCATTCTTTAATGTGCTATTACTATTCTTTAGACAAAAGAAAAGAAGAGTTAGTGGTAAATACCAACCAGTAGTGACAATGAACACTCATTATATACTTGATTTACACAGATTACATAGTAAATTAATTAGGTATAGAAAATATTTTCTAGCTAATACAACACACATGTCACAATTTATGGCTCGCAATTTTAAAGTTCATAATAAGCCAGACTGAATATTTTTCCGAAGGATCAGAGATTTTGTAATTTCCATGGTAAAAGCATATTATTGACTATGTTATCCAGTCCTGCAGAGGATCTTACTCCTTTTATGTTTGTTGTAGACTGACAATAGTATATCTGACATTTCAAGACAAAATAAATTTGCATCTCACACTTATAGTCAAGTCATACCTTTTTGTGTGATAAAACATTGAAAAGGAAAAAAAGCAGTAAGACATCCCGTCATAGACACACATTTCTGAAACATAAACAAAATGAAGAATTTTAGAGCCCACAAATCAGTTTTTCATTATAGAGACTGATTAGCCATTATCTTGCTTGACTGAACAGCTCTACGACTAAACAAAAGTTAGAACTCATTCATTTTTTCCCCCTTCTTGTAGCATATTCATGAAACAAAGTACCAGGATGAAATGAGTACGCTACCAACTAGATGGATTTTTCTCTTGTACATCGGGATGCTACCAACCTAAACATGATTTGTTTCTTTTCTCTCCAACACCTCTGCTTTATTTTCCTCGTCTGCAATTTGCTGAGCTTAAACTCGTTCTCATTTTACATGCAAACATAACCTTTTTTTTTTTTTGCCAGTAAGTTTGAGTTTAGTATTTTGAAAACCACATAAGATATTTTTTCCCCCCAATACTGCTGATTCAGTAGAGCATTTTTCCTTTTGAAAGGCAAAGCCATTTGGAGTGAAAGTTCTCTTAAAAATGATTTGTTTTTTCTTAGCCTTATAAGTTTTGTCATCGTCTGCATTTCTGAGCGTAAAAGCCTCCCTCCTGCCTTTCCCTTTTATTTATTGTCTGCTGTACTAACAATAGTTTTCCTGGAAGCAGGGAAATTTCTTACCCTCTGACTGCTCGCTGGTCAACACAACTCTCCACTTTGACATGTTACATTTGGGAATGAAATATTAATATGTGAGACTAGGCAGCATTTCAGGGAAGATAAAGTAAGGAAATAACACATATCTTATCATTTTTCTCATAACATGAAAAAGAAAAATTGTGCGTGTGTGTGTGTGTGTGTTGGAATGGGAAGGGGAGTAATTTATTTATTTTCAAAAGAGCATCATGGACCATCTATACAGTATTTATGAGGCGACTTGTATCTCTTTGCAAACCTAGGGTGGTGCTCTTCCTTATTCAAATGAAACTTAGCAATTCAATTGGTGGCTGAAAAAAACCTGAAAAATGCAGGAGTTGGAACCAGGGAAGACAAGTGAGATGGAGGAGAAGACGTTTGTGGAAAACAGGCAGATATTTACCACCAAGACTCTCTGTGCTTAACTAATTTCTCATTAGTTCTGCAGGTGAGTAGCTGAGTTGAATTCTTCGTGTTTATAAATGAGATACTGAGAGATTTAGTGTTTAGGAAAGGAAAAGAAAAAGGTAAGCAGTGCCATGCTCACCATGTAAGACCAGAGCACAGCGCCTTTCTCCCTGGCTTTTCCTCTCCAATAACAACAACCAGATCTGACATTGTAGTGAGATTTTATTTAAGTCCTGTGAAAAGCAGAGACAAATGGTGATAGTTCTAAATTCCCTCACGTGATTTTGCTATATCTCAGTCTTCGTCACCTTTTGCTCTTAAGGAAGAAAAAGACAAGAAAAATTGCTAATGTAATTTTTTCCAATTAAAATATTTGTTGACAAATCTTTAAAACATCAGTGTATCATCATCGTGTTTATTTTGAAAAGACTTTGTCATTTATATACTCTCATTGATAACCTGAAATATTTATAACGTGCACAGGTATTCATGACTAGTTTCAGCAAAACAAGAGGGGCTGCTACTTCTTAAAAATAGGTCAAATCTGGATATAAAAATAAAACAAAAATCTCTAGGTTTGTGAACCCCAATTTTATCCACTTATTTGAAATTATGTACAAGTCCATTTGGATGTCACTTTGACACAAAAATAAATAATTTTATGTATAAATAACATTTCTTTGCTATTCAAATAAAATACATTTCAAATATGACCGAATTAAGATTCTCGTGCAACGTCTCAACAGCGTATTTCTTCAAAATTTCATTCATGGACTATTTGCATCAGAATTATCTAGATCAGGGCTTCTTAAAGGGTGTGCTGTGTGTGATGAAGGTCTTTTTTTCCCTCTTTCTCTGTGGAGGACTGAAATTTTCCTCTATACTCTGTACAATGAGACAGGTCCACTAATCATGGGGCTTGGATGTTGCAGCAATGTCAGATTGTTCGGAAAATTTCTAGTCCCTTACTCTCATCTGTACTTCTTTCTTCCAGGTCTGGTAACAGTTTGCAAAATTGTACTGGTCCTCAAAACACACTTTGACTGGCACTGAATGAGTAGACTGGCGAAAGTCCTAAATAATCAGGATCTCATGAGATGGGTCATAGGGATTGGCATTTTTTGTGTGTGTGTGAGGAAGATTGGCCCTAAGCTAACACCTGTTGCCAATCTTCTTCTATTTTATGTGAGATGCCAACACAGCATGGTTTGATGGGCAGTGCTGGGTCTGTGCCCTGGATCTGAACCTGTGAACCGTGGGCCATGGAAGCAGAGCATCTGAACTTAACCTCTACACCACTGGGCTGGCCCCAGGAATTTTAACAAGTCCCCAGGTGATATTTATGCACCCCAAAGTTTAAGACCCATTGTCTTCGGTAAATCTAAATATTGTCGTTGCTCTCAATCACAAATCCATGGAACTTAATAGCAATTATACTTTATAGAGCAAAAGGATTTGTAACAGGGAATTTGCTCCACAGCCAAACAGCTGGTCTCTCCCGAACAGTCACTTTACCTCTCTCTCTAACAGTCACTGTCCAGGTACTGCATTCATCTTTCATTGTCTGAACATTCCTATTCTCTCTGCCCGTTAGAACAAATCTGGTCTTCTTTCCCTTCCTTGGCTTTCAAAGCATTGCATCAGATGATTCATCTCTCCCACTTCTGCATTTCTTTCACTTATCTTCTCCTGCCAATTCTGGCCAGTAAGCCTTGCTCTAAGTTCAACTTTATCTCTGTTATATTTTGATACATACTTCCTCCCTCTGTGATTTTGTTTATTGTGATGACCTCCCTCTATCACCTCTATATTAACGATTCCAGTTTTTCCAATTTTAATGCAGTGTTCTTTCCACTACTTCACTCTGCCTATAAGATTATCAACTTTAAAACTCTTTTCTTCCTCTCATTTCTGTCTCTGCCAGTGCTAACAGCCTTCCACCTCATTCAATGAAAATGACCACAAAAGCTACATTCTGCACAATTCCGTTACACGCTGTTCAGGTACACCTCAGAGTGAGTGTCATCCCCTGGAGATGTGCACCATGGTAGTCCTGGTTCTTTCAATCACCCTGGATTACAAACATGCAGACAGACTTCGTTTCCGTCATCAGTCATTTATACATTCAACAACACAACCTAGTTGGGAGCAGCTGACATAGAGCCAGAGAAATGCATCCTGCAGTGTCAGTTTCACTGCAAGACAGAGGAGAGTAGAAAGTGAAGAGGATCCGAGGGCAGACAGACCCAGGATCCGCACATTGGCTTGAATATATTCAGGAACTGTATTTTTGCATGGATTACTTTGGGCTCTATTAAGAAGGAATTTTGCCAGGAAAACAAGGAATTCAGAAATCCTGCCATGGTAGCTATCTTCCTTCTCAAGGGATCCCTGAGAGTAAGATATGAAAAAGGAAAAGCAAAACAAAGGAACTCCTTATTTTAACTGAGGTTTGGACTCAAGGCTAATAGTAGGACTCCAGAAGGGAGGGTGAACCACGCAGAAGGCTCCTTATATACCAAATAAGCCAAACCCTCAAACCAAAGCAGGCCACATGGCTTTCTCTCTTAATTTTGTACTCTTGCGTTAGCTCTTTCAACTTTGTAACTTATGATATGTATAGACAAAAAGGCAAAATGGGCCAAAATCAAAGAGAAAGATAAAGAAAAGAAAGTATGTGCCTTCATAAGGTAAAGCTGGCTTAAGCTGCATCCTGGGTGAGCCTCAGGCCAGGCCAATATATCTCAACTTTCTAACCATGTGGGAAAGGAAAGATGAGAAGGATGACAGGGTCCTGGTAAGGGAGCAGGCCCTGGCGCTCTCCTCAGCCCAGCCTGTACTGAGTGGAAGAGAAGGGAGAAGGCAGGATCACACAAAGCAAGGTGTTGACCTTTTAGCCCCTTCAAAACCTCTTAAACATGACCCCAATCGGTGTTTTACACTCTAGAGTTGGGAAAGGAGGTGTGGATCTTTCTCTGTGCCAGAGCAGAGGGGCACAAAGGAAAAAGAGTCATGGTGTCTGCTCCAAGGAAGTTCAAGGACACAGGCAAATGGACGAAACCAGCGTGTAATCGTTCCCCTGTCTTTCCACGGTGTCTGGCATGAGTGTGGTGTGTCCTTTAAAAATGCCACGTGTAGGTTAATTGATACTGTCATAAAAATAAGAAAGTAAAAACTTACTATCTCTCAATATTTATTATGAAAGCACATTGATACGTCATGCTATGCTATCCAGACTAAATATTAACCTGGAATTGGGTAATTTTATGTATCTCTTTGTCAATGTTACTTTGAACAAAGGTATTCAGTGCGTAATATCAGGGCATATCACTACAAAGCTCACCAATTATAGTGCTTGCTGCTATTTCACGTACGCAATCTTGTCTTCCCAACTCTTTATTGACTGAAATACCAATAACAGAATATATTACCCTTTGAAAATATGAGCTTAACTAATGTTAAAGGATACTGTCTGAGTGATACTTATATTGTGTAGGAGTTTGGAAAAAGGTGGCTTAGAGACAGTTTCCCAAGTTATTTTGGATCATAACAATATCCTTGCCTCTATTATAGAACACAGATTCTCAGGCTTCTTGGAGCTTCTGATTCAGTAAATATGATGTGGGGCCAGGAAATTCAGTGTAGAACAAGTACCCTAAGTGAGTCTTATGATCAAGAAACACACTCGTAAGGTATCTTTCAACTCTAATATTCTATAATTCTATTGTAATCACCCAGACTACAAGAAACACATCTTTAATGACTTTTTCTGAATTAGCATTGCACTGAGAACAGAGAGGGTGTTCAGTATTAATTTAATTGATCATTGGTGACTATTTTGACAGATTCTCAGCCCTCAATTCATATGCACAGTTTATATAGCAAGTGATGTTTTGGATAGTGACTTGGAAGTGAGAATGTGTCATTAGAAACAAGGTTACTGTAATTTTCAAAACACTTCACAGTTTATATGGTATTTTTATTACGTGCTCTTTTGCAAATCTCATCACAACCTGGTAAAGTTGTTAAGCACTTTTATTGATATTTTACAAATGTGAAACTCATGGATGTTAAGAACCTGCCACTTCTGTACTCACCTACTACACATGGAATTAAGATTCAAATTCATATCTCAGGATTCTTTACTCATTGATCTTTCCATGGTATCAGGCTACTTTTCTAACACTGGCATTCCTGCCTGTTCTTAGTGTACACAGAGCAAAAGCAAATTTACTACATCATTCCTGCATAAAAAGACCAGTATTGCAGGTGAAATCAGCTAGTACCAAAATTCATAACTATTATATACAAAACGTGAGACAAGAAGTGGAATATTCAAGAACATTATCTCCGCCTAAGAAAGAATTTTAGTAATTCCTAATGAGCCAAAGAAAATACCCATCTAGTTCAATCTGTAAATCCCTGTGTCTCATTATTTTTCTACCACAAACTTGGCCTTCATTCTTCTAAATGGTGCAAGTAACCAGTGCCTTTTTGAGAGGGTTGGGGAAGGAGCCTGAGGGAGCAAGAAAACAAAATTTAGGCCCCCCCTTCAAAGGATGAATTAATTGGAATTAGAGGAATAATTGAACCAGAGGCTAGTTTTAAGGTGCCTCTCTTTCCTTCTGTGGCCCAAGACTGAGAACCAGCTGATGGCAGAGTCCCCACCTTCTTTGTCCTTCTCTCAGGGTGGTGCTGCCACATATGATCCTTGGACCATTGCAAGTGCTTGTAAAATGTACAGATTCTTGAGGTCCACTCAAATTCACTAGATCAGAACTTGGAGGATTAAGTCCTTGATATTTATGTTTACTGAAGTCAGAAAATCTGCCAGAGAGAGAGTAACCTGATTGTATATGAAGGTAAAAACTAGTTTTGAGGAGCTAGTTCCCCAAGTATATGTCAAATTTTTGGCAGCTTTCTGTAATGCCTATTAGAATGGATCGACGTTAATGAAGAATTGCTTATTTGGGGCACACAGCATTTTGGTTTAGAGGAGTTGGATTATCAGATCTTTATCTTTCTTTTTCCTTTTTTTTTTTATGAGGATGATTGGCCCTAAGCTAACATCTGTGCCAATCTTTCCTCTAGTGTGTATGTGTGTTGTCACAACAGCATGGCTTGATGTGTTATATAGGTTCACACCCGGGATCCAAACCTGCAAACCCAAGTCGCCGAAGCAGAGCTTGCCAAACTTAACCAGTATGGCAGCAGGCCAACCTCTACCTTCCTTCTTGCTGACAGAAAAAACAGGAGTTTGAGAGACAGAAGGACAGAGCAGCATTTTTTTACCAAGTCAATAGCTATTTTCTATTTAATCTTGTTAACTGGCATATTTTGGGGAAAATAAGCAACTATATCCTTTGTCGGTTTTATTAAATCCTAATAGTGTCCATGTGCATGTGGCTTGTATTTGATGCAATCAGAAAAGCAAATAACGCCCAAGTCAACAATCTCCAAACAATTTCCAGGGGAAATAAAATTTTTTAAAGTCTTCAAATAGCAAATGTTGCTTAGCCATAAGCTATATAAAGGCTGAGGACAAAGATAAAAAGAGAAAGTTGAGAAACACTCCAAAATATTAAGTTATAGTATAACTCCACCCGATGGATTTCTGTTGAATTTCACTTGTGTTGAGAAACAATATGAATACTAGGTGTCATCTGAATTTATATTTAATCACAAATATTTGATCAAAAGTTTGTGAAAAATAAACAATTAATGATATGGATAGAGAAAGGATTGGAAGAAAATACATCCAGATATAAACAGCTTTCGATATGTGTGGAAAATTTGCAGCGAATACATTTCCTACTTTTAAAATACTTTCACATTTTCATTTATCTATCTGTCAATCTCTCTATATCTCTATATATGTAAACTTAATAGCAAAAATGACTGATAATATGTTTTTAAAAATAAACATCATTTTTGAAAAATAAGGAACACTTGATGAAGTGCCAATGGGTACTTTTCTGGGGCCATCTACGTGATGAAAAGGTTATGCTGTTTAGCTCTTGTATCATGTTTTTAATTGGTTGTGACTTGTAATCCAATAGTTCAATAAAAACAGAAGTGAGATAATTGCATTTTACTTCCACCTTTTTCCATTAACTTAGTTTGCTATTATGAGCAAATAATTTAATATCTCTACTTCAGTTTCTTCTTCAGAGAAATAAGGACAATCACATTAGGTTTTTTTTAAACTTTAGCATCAAGAATTAATTGAAGCAATGACTGGAAAGAATTACAAGCACACGAAGAAAATATTCATTAATATTCTGCAAGATAATGTAATTCTTTCTTGGAGCAGTTTAGAAATACTGGCAACCTAACACTTCTTGAAAACTAAAACCAAATAAGTAATGCAAAAAAAAAATGATTGTGATAAAATCAATAAAAATGAATAAAATAATTGGAGATTATTGGCAATGGATATTTGTTTAGTTGAGCATAAGAAGTAATTGGATATGCTTTATAAATCAGTTAAATTTAGGCTTAAGCTGCTTAAAAAATTCAAATATAGTGGCTTAAATAAGATGGAAGTTAATTTTTCCTCTTATGTAAGAGTCTGTCTGAAGATGGGCAACCAGACTGGCAGGGGGACTGTGTCACTCACATTCCATTGGTAAAAATTTAGCCATATAGTCACATCTAGCTTTAAAAGAGGCTGGAAAATGTAATTCTTAAGTGGTACTTAATTACTAAGAAAGAAGGGTAAAAGTGTTTTTTGTTTTGTTTTGTTTTAGGCTAACTAACATTCTGCTAGCTATACGTATACTTAGCTTGGTTTCTGAAAACAGTTTGTGAAATCATTTCATCATCCGATGGAAACCATAGCTTACATTTACTCCTTAGTTTGTCTCATCCCATCCCATTGCTTTAAATTCCATCCATATGCTGATGATTCTCAAATTTGTATTTCCAGCTTTGATCCCTGCTGGAAATATACCAGCATGGGTATAGAGAACAGTTTATTCATCCATCCACTTGGATCTCTAACATCTCAAATTTAACATGTCAAAGCAGTTAGTGGCACCAACGTCCACTCAAAATCCAGAAGCCAGCTTTGATTTTTCCCCTTCTCATGAAGTCAGTCCTCAACATTTTCACTTTGTCTTTATTTCTGTAATAAAAATTCTGAGTTTTAGATGGGCCCCTGGCATCCCAGCTATACACTATACTTCCAGCCCTCCATGTAGTCAGGGGTGGTCACGTGACTCAGTCCTGTTTAATGGGATATGGACTGAAGCCATATTTGCAGCTTTCAGGTCATGCTCATGAAAGAAGTGGAGTGGCAACTGGGACTTTCATACATTTGCTGGTGGAAATATTTTGGAAAACAGTCTGGCAATTCCTTATGAAGTTAAATATAAGCTTACCACGTGACCTAGCAATTCAACTCTAGATATTTACTTAAGATAAAGGAAAATATTTGACTGAAGGGAAATGAAAACACATGTCTGTACAAAGACTTGCACACAAATATTTATAGCAACTTTATTCATAAGAATGAAAATTAGACACAATCAAATGTCCATTAAAAGATGAATATAAAAACAAATTATGGTGTATCTACCCAAATGGAATGGTTCTCAGCAACAAAAGGGAACAAACTACTGATACACAGGTCAGGATAGAAAAATTTCAGAAACATTATGCCGAGTGAAAGAAGCCTTGCACAAAACTGTACAAACTGCATGCTTACATTTATAACGAATCCTAGAACAGGAAAAAGTATTCCACAGTGCAGAAAGCAGACCAGTGGTGTCTGGGGGTATTGACTGAAAATAGGCAAATGGGAAATGTTGGGGATGACATGTATTTTCTATATCTTTATTTTAGTGGTAGTTGCAAGGTTTATACATATGTCAAAACCTACTGACTGTAAGCTTAAATTGTGAGTAGTTTATTGCATGTACATTGTATATACCTCAATAAAGTTGGGTAGAAGAAAAGATAGCCTGAGTTATAGTAGAGACTAAATGATAATAATTAAAAATCAATCATGTTGAAAAGAAGCAATTCTCAGAAATACAAAAGGCCATTAGAAAATGTTCAAACTCACTATGAAGTAAATGCAAATCTAAGATATGATTTTCATATATGAATTATTTAAAAAACAGAGGATTCTGGCTTCTAGTCTGGCGTGTAAGAAGCTTGGAAGTCACCATTCAGTCCTAACAACAAGTAAAAAGCTGAACGAATTGAAAAATCAACAATCTATGAGAAAAGCGAGGTCACAGGGCAAACTACTGCCCCAAAGTATAGGCAAATACAGAAAATCACTACTTAATGGAACAGAAACCTCCCTGGGAACCAGGGCCAGGATAGAGAAACCTGAACTGTATTTGAAGAATTGCTGGAAGTGCAGTGTGGACAATTTAGAGAGGTAAAAACTCTAGGGAGACATAGTCATTGGACGGACTCCACACTTAGTGAGTTTTGCCTCCTGAAGTTCCACCAGGTTCTCACAGTGAATACTGGAGGAAAATCCCCTCATGCTTCCAGCAGTCAGAAGAGAAAGGAACCATCTTGAAATATACCAGAGCATTCTATTCTTCTCAACGAGGTCTATCCTTAGTAGAAATTATTTAACCAGAGCCTAACCTGCTGGGGTTTTATCAGAGCCTAACTGATCTGGGGAGGGGAAATACCCAACTCCAGCTGGCTCCAGCTTTCCACAGGGTGAAAGGGAAATACTCAGCTCCAGCTGGCTCTAGACGTCTTATCCCGCCTAAAGAGGAAAGGAAACAACTGAGAAGCAGGTGGGAAGTTCACAGACCAGGGACACAGGCTCACTAAAGGACCGAGACCTAATCATAAGACTTCAATATTTCCCCTCCTCCCGTATCTCACAACCACCTTACTAAAGGCCTATTTATAGCAGTTCCTTTTATACAGTATACGACGTCTAGCCATCAAGAAAAAAATGACAAGACATACTAAAAGGCAAAATTATAGTTTGAAGAGACAAAGCAAGCATCAGAGCCAGACTCAGAAATGGCAGGCATGCAGGAATTATCAGACTGGGAATTTATGACAACTATGGTTAATTTGCTAAGGGCTTTAATGGATAAAGCAAACATCATGTGAGAACAGATGACCAATACAAGCACAGAGATGGACATTCTAGGAAAGGACAAAAAAGAAATTCTAGAAATAAAAACACTGTAACAGAAATGAATAATGTCTTTGATGAGCTTATTAGTAGATTGCACTTGGCTGAGGAAAGAATCTCTGAGCATGAAGCTATCTCAATACAAACCTCCAAAACTGAAACGCAAATGGAAAAAGGACTAGAAATACAGAAAAGACTATCTAAGAGCTTTGGGACACCTATAGAAGGTGTAACATACGTGTAATGAGAATTCCAGAAAGAGAAAAAAAGAAAAAAAGGAACAAAAGAAATATTTGAACAATAATGTCTAAGAATTTCCCCCAAATTAATGTCAGACACAAAACTACAGACCTAGGAATCTCAGACAACACCAAGAAGAATACATGCTAAAACTATACCTAGGTTTATCATTTTAAAATTATAGAAAATCAAGATAAAGAAAAAAATCTTTAAAAAATCCGGAGAGAGAAACACCCTACTTATAGAGGAGCAAAGATAAGAATTATATTGATTTCTCCTTAGAAACCATGAAAGCTACAAGAGAGTAGGGTGAAACATTTAAAGTATTGAGAAAAAACTCCACCAACCTAGAATTCTGTACCTTCAAGAGTTAACCTAGAATTATCCTTCAAGAGGAAAGGAGAAATAAAGACTTTCTCAGACAAACAAAAATTGAGAAATTTGTTTCTAGTAGACTTGCCATGAAAGAAATGTTAAAAGAAGTTCCTTAGAGAGAAGGAAAATGATATAGGTCAGAAACAGATTTACATAAAGAAGAAGAGCATCAGAGTAAAATAAGTGAAGGTAAAAGAAAAACTTTCATTTTTCTTATTCCTAATTGATTGAACAGATAACAGTTTGTTCAAAATGAAAATGGCAACAATGTATTCAATTATGTAAACATAGGTATATTAAATAAGCAATATATGTTTATATAATAATATATATATTTACTTATGTATGCTTACGTATAAACTAAATGATGGCAGCAATGATACAATGAAAGTAAGGGAGAAATTTGGATTATTTTGTTGTTATAAGGTACTCACAGTGCCCGTGAAGCAGCATGTGTTGTTTGAAAGTAGACTTGGGTTAGTTGTAAAAGCATATTTTGAACTTTACGACAATTACTAAACAACATAAAACAAGGTATAACTGATATACTGAGAGGAGAGAAAATGGAATCATATAAAATGTTCAATTAAAACCACAAAAAGTAGAAAGAGTGAAAGACAAAAATAAGAACAAAGAGCAAGAGCAACAGATAGAAAAAAATAACATGGATCAGTTTAAAAAGTAATTCACAAGACATCGTCCCCCAAAGAAGTGAGCATACCAGTTTTACTGCAATCTCACCAGTATTTACTACTACTTTTTTCCACAGTAAAATAAAACAGCTTATTATTTTAATTTTCATCAATAGATGCATAAAAAGAATTTGACCAAATCCAATAGTCATTCATGATAAAAACTCTCAGTAATCTAGGAATAGAGGGGAACTTCCTCAACTTAATAAAGATATCTATAAAAAACCTACAGTTAACATTATACGTGATGATCAGAAATTTGAAGCTTTCCCACTAAAAGCAGGAAAAGCAAGGATGTTCTCTCTCACTATGGCTTTTCAACATTGTACTGGAAATCTTAGCTAATCAAGAAAAGGAAATAAAAGGTTTACAGATTGGTAAGGAAGAAATGAAACTGTCTTTGTTCGCATATGACTTGATTGTCTATGCAGAAAATCTAAAAGAATCAACAAAAAAAGAAAAGATCTCTTGTAACAAAAAAGTAATTATAGCAAATTTGCAGGATACAAGGTTAATATACAAAACTCAATAGCTTTCCTATATAGCAGCAGTGAACAAGTAGAATTTGAAATTAAAAACACAATACCATTTACATTAGCACTCCAAAAGTGAAATACTTAGGTGTGAATCGAAGAAAATATGTAAAAGATCTACACGAGGACAAGTACAAAACTCTGATTAATGAAGTCAAAGAAGATCTAAATAAATGGAGTGATATTCCATGTTCACGAATAGAAAGACTTATTCTCAACATCTCAGGTCTTCTCAACATAATCTATAGATTCAAGGCAATCCCAATCAAACTTCCAGCAAGTTTTTTTTTTTTTTACAGATATCAACAACTGATTCTGAAGTTTTTTAGAGAGGTAAAAGACCCATAATGGTCAACTCTATATTGAAGAAGAATAAAGTTGGAGGACTGACACCCAACTTCAAGACTTTGCTATAAAACTATAGCAATCAAGACACTGTAGTCTTGGTGAAAGAATAAACAAATAGATCAGTGAACCAGAACAGAACCCAGAAATAGCCCCACATAAATATAATCAACTAATCTTTGAGAAAGCAGCAAAGACAATATAATGGAGAAAAGATTCCTCATACGGTGCTGGAACAACTAGACATCCACATGCAAGAAAAATGACGCTAGACAAAGACCTTATACCTTTCATAAAAATTAACTCAAGAAAGATCACAGACCTAACTGTAAAATGCAAAACTATAAAACCTCTAGAAGATAGCATAGGAGAAAATCTAGATGACCTTGTGTTTAGTGATGAATTTTTAGATACAGCACCAAAGGCACTATCCACGAAAGGAAGAACTGATAAGCTCAAGTTCATTAAAATTAAAAACTTCTGCTCTGAAGAACATGTTGTAAAGAGAATGAGATGACAAGCCACAAACTGGGAGGAAATATTTGCAAAACACGCATCTAATAAAGAATTGTTATCTAAAACATACAAAGAACTCTTAAAACTCAACAATTAGAAAACAAACAATCCAACTAAAAAGTAGGCCAAAGACCTTAACAGACACCTCACCAAAAAAGATGTCAGATGGCAAATAAGTGTATAAAAAGATGCTCCACATCATATGTCATCAGGGAAATGCGAATCAAAACAGCAATAAGATACCACTTCACTCCTATTAGAGTGGCCAAAATCCAGAACACTGACAACATCAAATGCTGGCAAGGACGTAAAGCAACAGGAATTCTCATTATTGCTCATGGGAATGCAAAATGGTATGGCTACTTTGGAAGACAGTTTGGCAGTTTCTTACAAAACAAAACATACTTTTACCATACATCCAGTAATCATGCTTCTTGGTATTTATCAAAAGGAGTTGAAAACTTACAACCACACAAAAACCTGCACACAGTTGTTTATAGCAGCTTTACTCATTGTTGCTGAAACTTAGAAGTAACTGAGATGTGGGGTGACTGGATAGATAAACTGTGGTACATCCAGCCAATGAAATCTTATTCAGAACTCAAAAGAAATTATGCCATGAAAAGATGTGGAGTTATTTTAAATGCATATTACTAAGTGAAAGAAGCCAATCTGAAAAGGCTACATACTGTATGATTCCAACTATATGGCATTCTGGAAAAGGCAAAACTATGGGGACAATAAAATTATCAGTGGTTGCCAGGGGTTAAGGAAGAGGGAAGGATGCAAGGGAGAGCATAGGAGATTTTTGGAGAAGTGAAACTACTCTGTATAATATTGTAATGGTGGATACATGCCATTATACATTTATTCAAACTTATACAACGTACAACACCAAGAGTGAACCCTCCTGAAAACTATGGACTTTGGATGATAATGACGTGTCAATGTAGGTTCATCAGTTGTAACAAATGTACCATTCTGCTATGAGATGTAGATAATGAGGGAGTGTGTGCATGCCTGGGGGCAGAGAGTATATAAAAATCTTTGTACCTTATGCTCAACTTTCTTGTGAACCTCAAACTGATCTAAAAATAAAATTTGTTAAAAACAAAACAAAACAAAACAAAAAGCAGCTGAACAAACGGTGTACCTTCACTTTCCCATTTCTCCTTTCTTGTAGGAATCTCAGTGGCTTGAATGCTAACATGATGGCAGAAGCTGGGTCGATCATCTTAGACCATTAAGTGAAAGTCAAGAATGAGGAAGGCAGAACAACATAATAGAAGGATCCTAGATCCCTTTTACTATGGAGACCCCATCACATTCTGGATTGCCTGCACTTAATTGCTGAGTGAGAGAGCAGTCAATGTTTATCTCATTTAATCTCCTGTTGTGTTGGATCTTGTCAAAGCAGCCATCCTATATCTTAATACAATGATTACGTCCTTAATACAATCACTTAGTGATTGTCTTCCTTGGACTATTGCATTAGCCTTCTCACTTGTCTCTCTGTTTATATTTTAGATTCATATGTCCAATCTTCTCTGGTCACCAATGTCATCTCTTAAAAATATAAATCATTTATCACTTCTCTGCTTAAAAACTCAATCATCACTTTTTGTATTAATTGGAATAGGATCCAAATCCCTTATTTTGGCCTTCATCTCCTGTCTTCCTGTCTACCTTTCCATGTAGTCTTATCTCTTCTTTCCCCTTATTTACCACACCCTCATTCTCTCCACTCCAGAACATTGATATTCTTCTTGCAGACACATTTCAGATCTGCCCATGGCTCCTTATCCAGATGGGCTCATTGCAAATGTCACTTCCTCAGAAAGGTTTTCTGTGATTATTCTACCTACAACGGAGTCTCAACCTAGGAAAATATCCTTTCTGTTGGTTTGTTTTACTCCCATCATGGAGTAAACCAAAACTGGTTTATGTGCATATCATTTTTTTTCCAGTAAAATACAAAGTCAATTAAGACAAAGAGCTTGTCTGTGTTGTTCAATGTTCTGCTCCCAAAACAATACCCGGTATAAGCTAGGTACTTAATAATATGTGTTAAATGAATAAATGAATGTTCCCTAATTCACTGTAGTTTGCATCATTTTTTATTCTATCTATCTTCAGTCCCGTAAATATTGAAGATCATCCTTCAGTCCTCAGCCTCTCATCTAATCAATTCCAAGTCCACAGATGAATTTCTCAATGTAAATACTGGATTATCTCACTTTCCTTTAATCTTACTTCCTCTGTCTTGGCCTAGGCCACTAGTATCTATCAGACTGTAGCAATGGCCTCTTAATTAGTCTCTCCTTTGCCAGAGTCCTATGACTCTCCCTTCTTTTCTTCCCTCTTCTCCTAAGGCCCTTTCATATTTCAGTATTGCTGGAAACTTACAGATTCTCTAAACTTCCCATATTCTAACTCGCAGAGGGGGAGTTTGCACATGCTTTTTTTTTGACCCAGAAAACTCCCTAATTTCACTCATCCCCCTAAACCAGTCTGGAGCTCCTACTTAACCTAGATAGGGCATCACTTATGCTGAGAAGCATTTCTTCAGCCCCAACTGTTGGGTTAGTATCCTTCCTCTCTGCTCTCACAGTATCATGTTCTCACACAGTTTTAGCAGTTATTATTCTGAATTTCTGTCTATATCTCCCATATAGACAATTTTTCCACAAGAATAGAACACAAATCTGTCTTGTTCATGGTTGCAGCCATTATCTACCAAAGTACCTGGGACATAGTAGGTCATCAATAAGTATTTGGTAAATTTCTGAATGAGCATCACAAAAGCTAGTTACATTAGACGCATATGGTTTTCTGGGTTATCGTGAAGATGGGTACATAGGTCATGTTCATTCACAGTGGGCATAAGAATGTGAAATCTAGTTTGTTCTATGGTGGAGAGAGTTGTGACAGCTCCTTTGGAATGTTTTGGGAGCAACTTCTGCAAAAGTAAGGCTGCTATTATAAAGTGTTTCACAAAATCTGATGAAAAATCTGCCCTTGGGGATCACAACTATAGAAGAATAAAGTTGATGAAAGAAAATTGTTGTTACATCTCATGTCAAACAAACCTGTAACTCTTGTTTTGTGCCTCCCAGCTTGAGTGCAGAAGAGAAAAATGCAAATTTTCCAAATGAAGTACAGCTAACAGTGCATAAATCTCAAGAAGACAGTAGGATATACTTATTAAAACTTGGCAAGGATCAGAAATGAATGACTTTTTCTCTGAAATGCCAGCTTTTTTCTTTTTAAGATTAGCTTTTCCCTAAAGCTACATCAATTATAAATAATTGTCTGCTAACAAAATTGGCACAGCTAAAGTTAAAGCCAATAAACTAAGAAATTAAACTGATCAAAAAATAAACAAGAGGTTTTAGCTCATTTTGAGAGAGTGGCTTCAAAAGAATGCCAGATGACTCTCCTATCTTTGTCTATGTAGGAATATTAATTCAAGATGATGAGAGACATAGATTCATGTTTTACTGTTGGTTAAAAGAATTCTTTAGGAATATACACTTTGGACTTACCTTATCAAAAAAGTTACTCTATATTTCAATTCTTCTGGCAGTCATCTTAGTCAAGATCCTTCTGCCCAACTGAAACCAAGCCATGTTAGTTTGAGAAACAAAGGGAAATTTATTTTAAGGATATAGGGGTGTATCATGGAACTCAAGAACTAGGATGTAGCTAGTCCTCAGGAAAGGGAAAGCTTCCAGAAAATTCCCCCGCTCCCTCCTTCTTTTTTTCCCTTCCTTTCACCCTTTTTCTCTTCCTGTGGTCCAAATGGCAAACTATCGCTACCCAAAAATCTCTCCCTCAGTCTCAACTCCACATTCTCACAAGAAAGAATCTGACTGGTCCAATTTGGACTCCTGTCCAAGAAATAATTACAAGATGGGCTGGATCCTGCAAGAAAACATGACTGCCATGGCTCACAGATTGCTGCTAGGCAAACATAGGGGGAGGAAGGGCAGATTACTGACGTCCACTATAGCTGTTTATCAATCCTTGGATGGAACCAAGAATACTAATCTCGTGTTAAATTACAGGATATGGTAAAAAACGAAAGAAAATTACATTATGTTTGAACAAAGTATTCTCTTTTCCCAATGTCTTTCCAGAGATCTCATCAGGTGAGGTCTATCTTCACCTTCTCTGGACCTATTTACATGAATTGTACGTAGGTGTAATGATACTCGCAACATAAGTTTCAGGGACCAATGCCAGTTCATTTGTTTTTTCTTACCACTGGGTATAGTATATGCTTGTCTGCAGTAAATGTATGAATAACACTGAGAATAATTGAGGATCACATTAATAAATTCATTCAGGTCATTGGGCTCATTTGTGAGGACCCTGCAATAAACATTGCTGGATAAAAAAGGCTAAGTATGGATTTCACCCCCACTCTCTTTTAGGAATGCTGGATGAATGTTTCTCTCAACATCACCTCTTCCACAGTTTTTTGAATGTTCTCAGGACAATTTCTGCTCTTCCTTTACCTTTGGTTACTATCTATATGCTGATGACACCCTGATATATATGGCCAGCCTCCATCGCTTTCCCAGTAACTAGACCTATATTTTAATTTTTATTACTTCTTATTGCTTTCTCAAAAGTAAAACCTTAAAAACTGAACTCATTTCTGCAGCACCTCCTCTGTCCCCATTCTTTGTGAACAGCTCCTTGTTCCTAACCAATCGCACTTCTTGCCTTGAATTCTGTTGGAGTTTATAAAACCCATTTGAATTCATTTCACTTGGCCTGTGTCCTCTGTATTGATTTACCCAGATTTATCTCTTAATCTTGGACTAATATAACCATATTTTAAACTTGTCTCTTTGTCTCCATCTTCTCCTTTTGCTCTATCTTCACATTGCCACCAGAATTACCTTTGAAAGATGTTGCTATAAGCGTACTGAGATGATTATTTTTGTTTTAAGAACTGTTTTGGAGCTTCTATTGTGGACAGGGTAATGTCTGAGGGGCTTTTAAATTTGACCACAGCACAGTTTTTCATCTTCATTTCCCTTCCACATAGAATATGCTTGAACCACCCAGAAAGTCTGACCGTGCCACAAAGATGTCATGCTCCGGTACTTGGTGTACACAGCACTGGATCCATTACATATCAATTATTTGCAAACTCTCACTCCCCTCAATAGAGAGTGCATTCCTCAGGGGCAGACGTGTGGTCTTTGTTCCCTTTTGTATCCATCTTAGGGCAGTGCCTGTGATAGAGCAGGTGGTGAATAAATGCTGGTTAAATGAAGTGTTGCCCATCCAGCAAGCCTATACATTTATTTTTCAACTGAGAAAGAACCACACATTGCAAGGAGCAGAAATTTATCATAAGCCCTGATGATTTTCCTCCACTTGTGAAACATCAGTAATAATTGCCTTGTGTTATGGAAATTTATTTGCTGAAGAATTCTGTGTCATGGGTGACAGCCAGAAATTACAATGCTGAGAAAAATCATAAAGGACAATGTCACCTTCTAATTATAATTTTCTTCTTTTTCCTTCATTAGGTTTAACCCTGAAGATGCATTTAAATATATTTATATCATACTAATTTAGGTTTTTGAGAAATCTTTTTGTAATTTTCTGTTGCCTCTAAAGCTCAGCTATCCTTGAAAATTTGAAAAATCCCATACATATATAATAGATGTTATATTCAGTGTCTGCCAAGGCATGAAGAAAGTAGGTGCCCCATTTCAAACTGGGGCTACATTGCAGGACTTGTAAAAAGAAAATGGTAGAAAATTCATTTTGCCATCTCGAACTGACCACCAACCTCTGCCTATAAAACAGTTTGAGGGGCCAATAGTAGTGACTGAAAGAGAACTTTTAGAAAGCTACTGGTATACTACGTGTTCCATCTTCCCTCCAAAGAGGAAGGCTTGGTACTATCAAAATATAATTTCAATAGTTAAGTATATGATGTCTTATAAATACAGAATGTACATGTTCCACAGTTTACTAATTAAGGAAGGAACCACAAGAATGGTAGAGCCGGTTCAAAAAAATGGGATAGCTGGGGCTGGCCCAGTGGCATGGTGGTTAAGTTTGCACACTCCACTTCAGCGGCCTGGGGTTTGCTGGTTCAGATCCCGGATGTGGACCTATGCACTGCTTATCAAGCTGTGCTGTGGCAGGCATCCCACATATAAAATAGAGGAAGATGGGTATGTATGTTAGCTCAGGACCAATCGTCCTCAGCAAAAAGAGGAGGATTGGCAGCAGATGTTAACTCAGGGCTAATCTTTATTAAAAAAAAAACAATTGGATAGGCTGACTATATACAGATGTTGACAAAAAACATTGGTACAAGATTTCTAGGTTAGATGTAAAACTGGTTAATGTACTACAGGGTAATAAAACTATAACTTTTGGAATTATTTCATGTGAAGGACAGAAATTATTTACATACCTCGATGCAAATGAAAAAGATGTAGATGAAAAAACCCCACACATTAACATGTAACTTTACAAAATCAGAGTCTTACGAATAGTAAATGATAATCACACAAAGGTACATTTTCCTTGAGAATAAAATGAGCTTCGAGTGGGATCTTACACAGTGTTCTAGTACGCCTTTGAAAAGACATGGAGTTATTCCTTTGCCTTATTTCCAAGTTTTAGATCATGTTTGTCAACAGTCCCTGGCTGCCATTTCAAGCCTGGTAAGATGTACATCAAAGGGTCCCTGCAGTTGTGGGTACAGTGGGCTGGTTTTTGACTCCCATCTGAGGAGTAAGAAAATGCAACTGTTAGGTTGGCGGTTGCTGGTACATGAGCCAAAGAGAGGTGAGTGTGTTGACTGTCTTGCACACCCACAGCATGGTAGGGCAAAGAGTGCAAGAGATTTTCTGTAGGTCAGACATGGACATGAAAAAATGTAAGAGAAAGTGAGTCATTGAAAATTATGTCCAGGAGGACCACTGAGACCTTGCAGACTGAAATGAGAGTAATCACTTGATGCCTAGGGACTCAGGCAGCGGAGGTCTGAAGAGAACGCATCACCGGCCTCTAGACGAACGCAGGGAAGAGCTCCCCAGTACATGGGGGCAGGGTGGCCTCTGGAAAATGGCCTGCTCTAAACGCCTGGCAGACTCAGCACCAATAAAGTTAGAACTTTTCTGCGTTAGTCCTTATCCTTTCTTGTCATTCCAATGTAGGCAATTAATAAGACTGAAGTAAGAATGGATGATGAAGAATAGAAACACAAGCCTGTTCTTGATGGGTCTTTGACTTCAGGCTTCTCTGCATCCAGCAGGCCCAACCACTGTGAAATGGGAAAACTTTAAGGCCAAATCACATGCAAGGTTTTGACAATTATGTGGGACTGAGCATTTTTATTACTCATCCAGAACTTTTATTATCTGTGAGTGACCAGAAAGTCCTGAGGCCTGCCACAATTTCCCTCCAGGCAGACTACCAAGTTCAAGATAATGTTACTTAATGAGTAGGGCTTGCTTAATGGAAGTGTGTGTGTGTGTGTGTGTGAGAGAGAGAGAGAAAGAGTGAGAGAGAGAATGTGTCTTTGTAAGCATGACCTTGCACTATCCTTTGAATTCAGTAAGTCTGTGCTCTCAATTTTTTCGTTGTGGGTAATTTTTACCTCTTTAAAATGAATATCCCTAGCGCAGAAAACTTGCGTTCAAATCTTGTCTTCACTCTGGCACAATGAAGCATGAATTTGCAAAAACCCTCAGGAATACTGTGCTTCTGATGCAGACGTGGTGAACTATTCACAGAATTGCTAGTATGTCAGTTCAATGCGCGCTGCTTCAGCGGAGAGGATGTTGTACTCTAGAGGTGTCGTTGTTTTTACGTTTCATTTCATTTTGGCACTAATCATGGTTCTGAAAGACAAGCTCTTCATATTTTTCATTTGACTATGGAACTTGGCTCTACTTTGTTTTGGATAATTTCACATAAGCTAAGATATTTTCCTAAATATAAGTAAGACAATGTCCTTTCAATGCTTTTGAAAAGTGCCAGAATATTTCGTACATTCTTTTTATGAGTTCTATTTTACTATTGCATGAGTAAACGCATTGTAAGAACCTTTTTTTGAAGTCAAACAGTGCTGTACAGAAGTGACGAGAGGTTTTATACAAATACTGCTCTTGATTGGGTCAGAACTGAAATTTGTTTACTGTTCTCTCTGTCTGGAATGTTCCTTGCCCCAACTGCCCCATATCTTCCTCTCTCCCTGCATTCAGAGGCTTCCCTGAAAATCCAACCTAAATTTGAACTCTAATTTTTTATTTCTTTATTCTGCTTTATTTTCTTCAAAGCACCTGACATATTTATGTTTGTTACCTTTCTGCCTCCATTAAAACATAAGTTTGACAATAGGAGGGGCTATGTTTTCTCCATTCCAGTAATTTTGGGACCTAGAACAGTGAACTTTCAATAAATATTTGTTGAATAAATGGATGCATGCTGAAAATATCTTTCCTGGTAATTCCAAGAGCATACCTGTCTGGGAAACACAGTTCTGCACAAGAAAATTCTGGTAGTATTACATGTCTATTTGAAACTTGTCATTGTGTTAAATTTAAAGGAAGGATTTTGTGAATTTGTACCACAAGCACTAAGATAACAACCAACAGGGGGCTGGCCCCGTGGCCGAGTGGTTAAGTTCGCGCGCTCCGCTGCAAGCGGCCCAGTGTTTCGTTGGTTCGAATTCTGGGTGCGGACAAGGCACTGCTCATCAAACCACGCTGAGGTGGTGTCCCACATGCCACAACTAGAAGGACCCACAAGTAAGAATATACAACTATGTACAGGGGGGCTTTGGGGAGAAAAAGGAAAAACAATAAAATCTTTAAAAAAAAAAGATAACCAACATAGCTGCACCACCACCACATATTTTACCGTTTATTAAGTGCCTACTATGGGTCTGACTTAGTGCTAAAGACTTAACGTACATTGCTATTTACTTTTCCATACTATACTATGTATGGACTAAGTGTACTGTTATCTCATTTAACCAATCAAACTAGGTTTTATAACTCGCTCAAGATCACACAGCAGGTGAGTTGTGGCAGAACCAGGACTCAGACTAGATCTGCCTCAATTTGAAAGCTCGGAGTCATGGCCACGAGACTATCCTTGTTGTTTCTTATCTATGCTAGTCAAAATCTTATTTAACTGAATCTGCCAAGGGGCAACATTAAGTATGTTCTTAGATGAGTATTGTCAGGCACATTAATATGGAAAGCATTGGTGCATAGGTTAGTATCTTAACTGTAATCGTTGAGATTATTAGTCCAGTAACAAGATAGATACAATGTGGACAACCATAGAAGGTTTTTAGACCACCGGCTGCAGAACCAACCACACATCCTAGTTGCAGCATATAAAAACAGAAATTGAAAAACGACAGCATATTTAGGAAACCAAAAATAAGTTCACCACAAGTGACTCCCTTTGGAACAGAAAAGTCTGGGAAGTGTAGGTTGCTTACATATCTGTCTTTCTCTGCCTCTTTTTCTGTATATTACACTCACACACCCCTGTGGGTCATACATCTGGAATAAATAAAAGAGAGTTCTGGGTTGTCAAGAGACTCAGATTCTAGTCTTGGCTTTGCCTCCTGTAACCTTTGACAGGCGACTGAACAGAGCACATATGTGGGAGTTCTGAACTCCCTTTCCTTCCTGAGAAGGCCCTTTTCCCTCCCTCCTTTCTGTCTCTTTCTCTCTCTGTCGGGCTCCCAGGCTCTCTGGCTCCCTCTGCTGGCCGGCAGAAGCAGGACCAAGCATTCTGGTTGCTATGGGTACCCAGATAACGCGGTAACCATGGAGACCAAGGCGGAAGCTCTGGGCAGCTGCTGAGGCCGGCGGCGGTGGCACCCGCGGCTGGGGTCTGCAGGTGGGTCGGCCGGTGGCCGAGGGCGGCGGCGGGCGGCGGTGCCCGGAGGCGGCGGGCGGGAAGGGAGACTGGGCTCAGGGTGGAGCTGGGGGGCCGCCCCAGCAGGTGTTTGCTCAGCCGCTGCCCTGTGCCCGACACAGTGCCAGGCTCGCGCGGGCTGCAGGCTGCGGCCTTGACCTCAGGAGTTGAAAGTCTTCTTTTGTATAAACAAAAGACTTCCCAGCCCGTAGATGCTAATTGAGATATGAAGAGGGTGAACCCCAGACAGGAAACCGGGGCTTCGGTCAGTTGTACCCCTCCTACAACCCGCCCTTTTCAGATGCTAGCTTCTTGTATCTTTCGAAGTCACTTGCGCCTTATGAAAAATTTGGTGCCCTGACAAACCCTCATCACATCCCCTTTTGTAACCTTCCTTCTGTCTGGGCGGCCACATGCACCCACTTCATTCCAAAAGTCCACGCTGCCCAGATAAAGGTCATGGTGAGGGATGCCGCTTTCCTGAAAAATCTGAAGCTGTGGAAGTTTTTTCTTCTTCCCCAAATCAGAATTAGAGGTGCTCAGATATATAGGTTCAGTTATATATATTTTTTATAGCCTGACTTTTTAAATCCAGAGTTAGCAAGACTCATTAAAAAAACAAATCGCATACAGTTGAAGCTACCCAGGATTGAAACTATGCAAACTGTATGCTTATGGAAAACAAAAACAAAAACCCCTCCACTTTCCTCTAGCATCCTATAGACTACAGAAAGTCTTGCCCTGACCTCTTATATTATTGCCAGCTGTATTACTGTTACCACTTACAAACATAGGTTCTTTACCAGCCACACAAGAGGGGCCAAATAAAAACCGGAATGCCAGGCTTGTGGCAAGGAAAGGGTTTTTATTTTGGGTGATATCTGCTGGGAGATGAGAGAGAGCCCTCAAATTTGCCTTGTTTCATCTTGCCTCCCGGAAAGATGGGAGACCAGGGGTTTTAAACGTTTGTGAGGAATGTAGCTGCTTGTAGAGAGGCGCAGGGGTGGGCAGTCCGTGCCCTTGCTGGTTGGAGCTTTCCCACCAGCCTGCATTGGGCCTTGGGAGGCTGCTTACAGGAAGGAGGGTGATAAGGGAATTTGCAGGTGGGCACCCTTGGCTGTTCGTGTCTATGGTGTACAGCGGATTCTGGAGCCGGGGAGTAAGCAGGGAAAGAGTGCTTTGGTTTTAATCCCGTGTATGCTGGGTTTGATGTAGAGCAACTGATATCAGAGCCAGCCTCATTACAAATTAATTATTTGAAACTGCATTGGTCCTTTGTTTGTTTCCTTCAAAACACTTAATACGTCCTCCAATTTTTTATTTGCTTTTTACTTTTTTCCTACTTCTTTCACCAGAGTGTAAGTTGAGTGAAGATTGGTACCATACCTGTCTGGTTCACCTTGTTCCTCAGTGCTTAGCCTCATACCTGGCATAGAAAATGTACATTTGTTGAATGCTCATTAAACTTTGGTAAGATGGATGGAAAAAGGTAAACAAAAAAATCTGTTGAAGTGGGAAAGAGGTGTGTTTGTTTAGAGAGATTTTTTTTCATAAGGTTGATTGTGCAATAAATTCAAAGCAGTAGAAAAAATTAAATGCTTGAAACTTAGTACATTATCATTGGCAGTACCTTATGTGTAGACACTCTACTAATTGCTGGGGATTCAAAGACCAGTGGTAGGACGGTCCTCAAATATTTGGGGTGCTATGGGAAACATCGCCTATATAAGCAAAGCAGCAAAAAATAACAAAAGGCAGCATATAATAGCAAATGAGTGTAATGCACATGGTGTTCTTACAGATGGAGAAGCTCACTTTTGTTGGAAGCTCTCTTCATGATAGAAGTGGCCTGACAACTGGGCATCGAAGAGGGTAAAACTTGGTGAGCAGAGAAGTGGAAAGTAAAGCATAAGGCTTGGGAAGATTAGGATGCATAATGGAAGATCCTAAGTACCAAACAGAACAGCTGGGTTTTTTGTTTTTTGGGGTTTTTTTCCCTATAGGTCTGGGGAACTATTTAGAGACAAAAATTTGTGAGCTCCTATTACATGGGAGCAATTTGACACCCAAAAGGTTTTCAATGGTGTTTAAATATATTGCTGCAAAATTTAAAAAATATTTGATGTCAAACAGTTCTTTCTCTAAATTTCCTTTTTATGACAAGTTAAGAGTATGAAAGGAAGAAAATCTGAATGATATGAATTAATCATTTTAAGTGTGCAGAACAATACTTATATTTCAAGGCTTAAGAGGAGCTAACAGGACTGGGAATGAAACTGTAATTTCTGGTTGTGTCATCAATCTTGGACGGATGCCTTAATTTTCCATCCCTAAGATATTCACAAGGGAGCACCTAAGGTAATAGTGGATTGTATGGTAATGGGTGGGATAGATCAACTATAAAAATATAAAAGGGCTTAGGTTTCTGAAAGGTATAATTTATAAATTTAATACTTTCATTGCTATTTGTAGTCATATAAAGTTTTTAGTTGATACAGAACTAATAATAATTGTATATTGCTTTACTGTGCCTTTCAAACTGTTTTTTTTTTTTTTAAGCTGAAGAAGAGTTTCTTTATCTTAAGTCTGACCCAGAGGCTAACTGTGTAAAGTAGATGAAATCAGAGAGGCTGTAGGTCATGATGCTCCCCTCATTGCCTTCTCGAGGCTATCTTTAAGGCTGCCCACTTCCCTGAACCCGAGCTCTCTCCAGGCCCTTTCAAACCCACTGCTTTAGAGGCCACAAATCAGAGACCTTTTGTGTGATATCCTGCAAATTAGGGGGGGATCCTCACCGTTTTATACGTGGATAAACTGAAGCTCAGAGATCAACTGACGCAAAGGTCTTCTGAACTTAAGCCCAGTGTCTTTTAGTATTATTTATCATTTTTAGTTGGAAGATATTTTGAAAGGAAAACTTACCCCTTAATGTCTAAAGGCAAACTTTCTCAGTTATTCTCAAGGGAATCTGCACCATAGAGGGTAAAAAGTGATGACTTGGGTACCATTTAGCATCCTGAAGCAGTGTTTAATTATCAGATAAGTTGGTTGGCTGAACGACTGAGTGCAGCTTGGAAGTCAATACCTGATTTACCTTTAGGGCTTGTGCTAGGAGAAAATGGCATATATTTGTTTAGTTGCCCACACAAGCCCAAAATATTATGTTAGGGATCATGAATTATCTGTCTTTTCCTTGGTTTTTCTTTTAAGATTTTAAAATATATTTATTTAGAATAAGGATAATGTCAGAGAAAATATTAAAAGTATAATTCTTTTAAGAGTTTAAAACTACTATTTTTATTTAAATTCATTTTCATTTAATGTTTCTCGCTTGGGTCTCTGATTTCTAAGTACTGTGGTAAACATGTTAATACATCCAAAAGAGCTTGCTTATTAAACCCTTTGATAATATGTGCAAAAGTAAGGAAAAATCCTTATTTATTGGTTTTTAAGTTTTCAGGTCTAAGATGATCTGAGTTATTAGAAGAATCAACTAACCTTAGATAAGTTTTAAGTTACAAAAAGTGGCTCATCTTGAAAACATTGGTTTCCAAACCTCCCATTCTGCCAATGGTGTGATGATAAATTTTCTGGGAGACTAGGGCAGCTCTTGATGAATGCTCTGACTTTCTAGATAAATTTCTAGATTAATAGATCATCGTAATTTCCTTGTTTCCATTTTGTAGTAGCAGGCCTTGATGCTTGGGTCGCATTCCCAGAATGAGAACTTGTGTAGAAGGATCATCAAACAGTTATGGCCAATTTTGGGTCATTTTGTGTATATATTGTGGGGAGGAATAAGGTTGGGGAGAGAAAAATGATGCAGTCTAATAAATTAGGCAACTATAAAATTTTCCAAATAACTACTAAACTTTCGATATTTAATTATAAGAAGAAAACTGAGTGGCCAAGGACAGGTGGAATGATGAGGTTTTCATAACAGAGAGTTATCTGTATCCCCTGGTTCCTTTAGGCAGCTAAAGTTTTGTGCTTTGCTATTCTTCCTGCTGACATTGTTATATCCTGGCTGTCCCAAGAGAGGTGAGTAGTTCTCTCTTGGTTTTACCCAAGGAAAGAGGCAGAACAGCATGACTCACAATTATAGTCTTCCTTTTTTCTTCATACAAGAAAATTGGCTTATGGGTGACTTTATAAAACCTTTGAGAAGAAGCCTTACTAATTGCATTTAGTGAAGTGAAATGCCCCCTGAATAAGACCATTTATTGGTTAAATCACATTATCAGGAGAGCTATAAATCTGAATCATCCATCCTAATGAAATTTATAGACTTTTCTTTCATTCATTTCAGTTTTTGTGTATCAGTTCAGCTTTGTGCAAATGCACATACACATATAAAGTTGTATATTTCAGTGCATAAATGAAATTATGGCAATTAAATTATTTTAATTAATCACAGTAACTTTGGGGATTCTGTTTTTTTTTTAATGATAATGGTAATGATAACATCATGGAACTTTTCGTGAAAAACTTATTGGCAGTAGAGTAGGGTCCAGCAGTTGGATTTTCTGCTTATGATCAAAAAGGGATATAGACTCTGTGTTATATGAGCAAGATCATTCCTGGAGGTTTTTTAAAGGTAGCTTTTGTAGGCTCTGTTTGATAAAAGTGAGACAAAGATTTTACTTAATAAGAAGGAGCAGAAGATTCATCCTCTCTCTTCAAAAGCAAACCGAATCTTAGTTTTCCGTTCCTGTGGCACCTTTAGTTCTCTTTGACACTGATTTTAGCTTTGAGAGACAGGACTTGGTGGTTGAGAAATGAGTCTGAGTGTGATGTCCCTCCTAAGTACTTCCTCTGTCAAAATGTCCCATGGTATTGTCATTGTTTGTGTGGCTTTCCCTTTGTGTGTTCTTTGAGAAAGGTGCCTTGCCTTATTTGCCGTTGTGACTTCAGTACCCTTCATAGGAGTCACAAGTGAGCAGCTAAATAAATGTTAGTTGATCGAAGGCACACATATACTTAGTCCTATGATGCAACCACTAAATTGCTTAAATTTATTTTGTATAACTCCATTTTAGAATTATCCTCAGAAAATAAATTCCTTCAGAATTTCCTCTAAGGTAGTGAAAATCTACCACTTCAGGCTAGATTTGATTTTGGGAGGTAATGTAGTTTGAAACTAGACTTCAGTGAATAAAATAGTTTCTCCTGCTGGACAATATCATTTTTAGCTTTAAATGAGGCACAGCAAAGTAGATTTGTGTGTTTGTTGGGTGTATGATGGACTCTGCAGGCAATTTCAAAAGAGGCATTCCAAAAATGCTCAAATCAGTGGTTGCATCATTGAAATTATGAGATAGTCTCCCAAAAGGAGTCATACTGAAGAACTACTCATTCAGTTGTGTAGACTTTGGTGTCACAATAGCCTTCCACTTGTTTACTGGTATACTGATGCCTTCTCTCTTTAAGTCTTTGAGCAAAGCTTCTAGACTTATTTTCTGTTCTTCTTTCTAAAACTTTCAGTGACTCAGTAACTGCAGAATAAATTCAAAATGCTTTAACTTGACATTTAAAGCCACACATTATTGGGCCACAGCCTACATTTCCAAACCTACCCATATTTTACCCCCTCAATGTAACCTGAGCATCAACCAAATGGCATCATTCATGAGTCTTCATTCAAGAGCTGTTCTTTCTCACAGTGTCCTCATCCAATCCATCTCTTCACATATCATCCCCCCTTCTCCTTAAAGCCCCACTTTACGGGCTAGCCAGTTGGAATTCTGTCCTTTCTCTCATTTCTTATATTATTACATCTATAAGTCTTATGGCATTTATAATTTCTACCTTGTTTTACGGCCTTTATATACATGTCTTACATGCCCTATTTGACTCTATGCCATTTGAGCCCAGAAAACAAATCTCCTTGGGCCTTGAGTCCTTCATGCCTCTCAGTGCAGTACTTTGCATATAGCAGGGCCTTAATAAATAGTTATGGGGGTTATGAGCACGTAGGAACACACATATAAATCTACAGGATCAAATGGTTTGGGCATTTAAGACTATGGACTCTGTGATATTGCCTCTTATATTTCTTTAAGAGCATTTGGAATTTGGAAATTTTGTTCATACAAAAGTCTGATAGTTGTGTGTGTGATTCAGTAATTCAACATTACAGAGTAAATTATTACAGAACCATGAATAATGGTGATACTCAGGAAATAGGGTGTTCTGAATAATTTAATTTTCTGGTTAACTTGGAGTTAGGCAGAAAATCTTTTTTGTTTCATTTCTTGTTGAAAAATTCTTTCTAAATATGCTAATTTTCCATCTTAGGCAAAGAGCATCATTAAAATTTTCTTTGATAAATTAGGATATTACAATGCCTTTGGATAATTATTACGTACCTCACTTCTCATTTTACATTACCGTATATGTAAAAAAAAGTTTTTGAGTTGGATTGTATCTCTAAGGTTCTTCTCTTTTCACTATATTTAGCCTTGAATATTATTTCTGGATGGGAACAAATACCTGATATTTATTTTTATGACCTTAACTGGAAGAAAGAACCAGAACATGTTCTCTATTTGTCTTAATGAATGCATTCTTCACTTTCAGTTGAATATTTCTCCAGTCTTTTGCTATATAATTATCGGTAAAATTTTAGTTCCATCAGATATGTTATATTTATAACTTTATTGATATATAAATATTTATGTAATTTATAATACATTTAGTATATATAATGAGTTTTGTTGTTTAGCCTTTCGTTCAACCTCTTCCCTCATGATGATTTCTGTTTGTAAAATTTTCCTGAATTATATGTATTTTCAAATTTGTAACTTAATTGCTTTACCTCTGGCATAATTCTTTTGTCTGTTACTTTTTCAGAAGTTTTCACGAATCACAATAATTTTTAGATGATATTAAGAAGGTAATCATGAACACCAAAGATTTTGTAGTTCTTCCATGGGGAAAACCTGGAAATTCTGTAAAGCTAAAATATAAGTAAGTGCATTTATATTTATTACTTAAATAGAAATAATTGCTAAAGTTTCTGTATATTGTGATTTAAAATATTCTTTTTACATGAGGCTGTTTAGAGTTGAACTCAAATTTTGCGAATTCTTATCTCCATTTTCTTCACATTGCTGTATTTTTGTCTATAAGAGAATATCTTATATTCTCTATAAGAGAATAGGTTTGCAACATTATAAATCTGTAACAGTTTAAAAAATGAGGACTAAAAATATTTATGCCGCAAGAATTGAAGTGAAAAGTTATAAATGAAGGCTGGACTCATTAACTTTTGAAGCAATATAACAGAAAGTTACAAGTATTTTTATAATACTTATTCAAAATTAAAAAAGAATCACCCTAAAGAAACTGAAATTTAGGGAGTGTTTTAGGGTAAGAGAACTTTAAACAGGGAATAGAAAGCACTAACTACCTTAGCACTTTGCATAATTAAAGGACATTAAGTTGAATTTACCTTTCTTAGGAAGGGTCCCTTCTGTCCTAGATTGCCTGGTAGATGCAGTCAGCCAGAGCCAAGCACTTCTGGGCATCCTGGGAATTTCATCACATGGCAGGGGTACTGAAGCTTCAATATACTGTTTCCCTTTGAGATCATCTAGAGTCACTGGAAATTCCCAAGGCCTTCCTCTCGGATATCTCTAAGAGCCAGCCAGCCTGGGATGGGGACAGACTGTCGATTTTTAATTTTAGTTTCTGAATTCCCTGATCCAGATCAATAATCCTGTGGTTATTCAATGACTTCAGAGCTTTCTTAATTCTCTCTTCACTTTTGAGATACTGTGTGTAAAAGCATTGTGTTAAACTGGAAAATGTTGTACAAATATATGGCATTATCATTGTTAGGTTTACCATTTTTGGTGGAGAGGGCAGCTATCCAGTTCCTAGTATTACCAATTTTCCCTTTTTTATGCCCAAAGAGAAGAGGCCATGCATTATATGATTTTGGTGATGTTTCCAGTCTCTGTGCATATACCTATAAACATTAGCGTTCATCCAACAAACATTTATTAAGTCCACATATTCTACACACTGTGCTGGGAAATTGTGGGTTACAGAAGTAGGAAGTCACCATTGTTGCTGTCAGGTAGCTTGTAGAGGGTGTGAATAAGAAAAATTACATTTACAATATGGTATGAAACACGGTGTGATGTGAAAGCACCGCGGCTATAAGAACATGGCCCAAACTGCTGGGGCAGGGGTGAGGAGGTCTCCAAGCCTTGCCTGAAAGATGTAGTTAGCTGGGTAGTTACCGGGTGAAGCTTGTGCAAAGGCATAGGGGCCACATAGTTTGGGGACTTTCAGACATATCCAGTTGGCTAAGATTTATACAGCAAAGTTGGAGAGAAGGGCAGGGTTGCATAGATAGTAAATTAACTTGTATGTCACACTAGAAAGTTTGGAATTTATCTTGGAGATGAGGAGGAATCACCATTCCCTGACCTCTATGTCTCCCTGATCCACCCATGACCCACAACCCATAAAAACTAGAATGGGAACACCCCTTTACAGTAATTATCCTGGAATTCCCTTTCTCACCCTTTCCTTGATCTAACCTATTTTCATTTGACGTTGTCTTAACAATTGTCTGACGTTTTGGTGTTCTCCAGCTCCTCTCTACTCTTTGCCAGCCCCCAACCCATTTCAATAGGTCGTTTCTAACCCTTGGATTTGTTGTGCTGATAAGGCCTCTACAAGATCAGCCTTAGTTTTCCTCAGGGCCTTGCTGGTCTGTCCGGCTCTCTGTCCAAGGCTGTCTCCAGGAAAATCCTTTGTCCTCTTCCAGACCCAAAGCATCCCACCATAACTTGGCCACTTGGTCATGCATCTTCTTGGACTTCTCCACTGAGAGCACCATCAGACTATGTTTCAATTACCTTTGTGCTTGTCTGTGTTCCTCTCTTTACTGGAAGTTCCACTGGGTCTCATATCCTATCACCTACTACAGTGCTTTTGTGTAGCATGGGTTGAATTACTTCTTGTGGAGCAGATATAATGAGAATAATTCCTCTGCCTCAGTATCTTTGCCAGCTTCTCTGAACCTTCTGGACAGACTTTGCCTCCTATCACTTTCTATGCATCTCCCTGGATTATGTCCACTTAGGGACATATCTTTGGCCCACTTGCTCTCTGGTGTCTCCTCATCACCTCTATAAATGAGTTTTCCCTTTTCTGATTTTCCCTTTTCTTCTTTTGGTCCCTTGCCGCGGCATTCATGGTGCCACACTACTTGATTATTGTAAAACACTAATGTGAAAGTAAAGGGAGACATTTAAGCTCATGATAGATAATAAAAGCCAGAGAACTAGGTTGGCTTAAACCTGTGAAAGAGAGAATCATTGACTAATGCTGACAAGACAGCAGACTTATAAAGAGAAGAAAATGGCTTGTGTCAAATGCTTGACGAGCTTCAGATATTATTATCAAAATCTCTTGCACAAGAATCTATTAGGGGGTTCTGCTCTGTCCTCAGAAAGTTCTCTTATTGCTTTCCTTCAGAGGAAACAATAGGTGGTGCTTGGCTCAGGTCCCATTTAATTCGTTTGATGGCCCTGTACCAAAACTTTAATAGATGCATTGTTCCTAATAGGCCCCCAAAAGGCTCTTAATTCTTTTTTTATTATACACACATTACATAAATGTAGACATTTATTGAAGCTTTTCAAGCTGGTTAGTTCAGCAGAATATGTATTCTGTCTATACACAAAAAATTGTTATTTTAAATACTATGCTTCAAACTACTTGAATTCTTTAGAGGAAAGACAGTACGAAAATTATAAAATAATTTTTCTTTTGTTTTCTATTTGTGTCATGGATATTTGTGCATATATAAAAACATAGCTCATATAGAAAGTGAACTGTGATTTGAAACCTCTAGCAAGGTAATAGGAAATCCAAGTGTCTGAGATTTGAAGAGATACCTTACTTAAGGAGAATATTAATAAAAGGCAAATCTAACTTTAAAAACCATATTTCAAACAAGTACAAAGGAAGTAGTTAAAATACTTCATCACATTTATTATTCATAATTGTTTTTATTTATTTATTTGTTTGTTTGTTTTTGAGGAAGATTAGCCCTGAACTCACATCTGCCACCAAGCCTCCTCTTTGCTGAGGAAGACTGGCCCTGAGCTAACATCCGTGCCCATCTTCCTCTACTTTATATATGGTACACCTACCACAGCATGGCCTGACAAGCCATGCTTAGGTCCGCGCCCAGGCACCGAACTGGTGAACCCTGGGCTGCCGAAGCAGAACATGAGAACTTAACCACTGCGCCACCAGCCTGACCCCTATTCATAATTTTAATTAAGGTTGAAAAACGATGTAAAATTATTTTGTCTTGTTTTTTGTTTGTTTGTTTACTCCAAATGAACCTTCTGTATTTAAATCTTATTCAGAGATGCTCAAGAACTGAGGATGGAGAAAGTACGGTTAGAGTTGGAGAACCAAGAGATGGAAAAGAAACTACAGGAGTTCCAATCAACAAGGAGCAAAGAAAAGGAAGAAAGAGAGTGGGTGACATTTTTAGAGACTTTTAGAGAAATAAACTGAATTACATAAAAAACTATTTCAAATATTCTTTTCATTTCAGTAAAGATCTGTCATGAAAGAATAATTTTTGGCTTTTCTGGATGAACAGGCAATATTAAATTTTCCCTACTTTTTCTACTCATGTCCCTTATATAATGCATGTTGCTTTTAAAAATTGCCATTACTTTGGTTTCCTCTAAACCTTATTTAGCCTCACGCTTTCTTATTTCTCTTCTTATATTACTCCTCTGAACCATTTATAATCTGGAATGCTTAGGGCAGCAATGCAGAATTTGCATGTTGCTCTCGTAAAACTGCCATCAACAGGAGATTGCCAGTTTATGGTTAGGGTCATTTTTATTTATTAAAAGATTTTTGGTGGCTGGAGTTTACATGTCCATATATAAGAATCATTTGAACCCTCAAGTATGTTTGAAATATTTTTAGCAAATGAACTTTAGCTGAAATTTTATTAACAAGAACTCTCTACTGTTATGCTTGCATATCTGTGCTAATTTTAGTGAGAATTTTGCTTTTTTATAAAAATAATAAATATGATAAAAGTCAAATAGACCTGATAATTATAAAATGGAAATTAGCTCTTCTTAGCTCTAGGCTGACTCCCAGCCCATTTTCCAGCACCACTTTTAACAATTAAAATTTTTTTCCCTACAAATGTCTTATCTTTCTACACTCCTCTGTATGTATATATATATATATATATATATATATATGTGTGTATGAATATGTGTGTATCTGATGTGCCTTTTACACTTTTACAAATGAGGTCATCTGTAAAAATAAGTGAATTGATTCACTCTCTCCTTTTCTTAATCTGTCTTAGTGCTCTTGCCACATCAGCACACATTGATCTCATTCTTTTAATGTCTACATAGTATTTCTTTGTGTGGATGTAATAGCATTCTTTACAGAGCTTTATTAATTTTTCAGTATTTTGTGATTATACATGGTGTACGAATTTGCTTCTACATGTATTTTTGCTTACATATGCAATAGTGTCTATGGGATAAATTCTTACTTGTGTAATTTCAGGTCAAAGTATTTGCGCAGTTTACATTTTGGGAGACATTGGAGAAATTGTCTTCCAAATAGGCTTCAAAAGTGTATAACTTTCTGCTACAGAGAATGAGATTGCATCTTTCATGTGCTTTTACTGGTAGTAAATATTACCAGACTCTTTGTATATTAAATTTGCTTTTTTATTTGGTGCTCAAAGTGATGACCATCAAATTTCTCTGAAGCACCTTCTGAGCCATTAAAGAAAATTCAAGTGTTTATTATAGTTTCAGTAGTATTTATCTTTAGAGTCTAACTCTTTGAAAACTATGCATGACACATACACACACTCTCTCTAGTAACCAGAGCATTGGTTTAATCATTGCATCTCAATGTTGTACGTCATCCCAGGTGACAAAGTTTGTTGTGTGTCTTGCTGCTCTTCTATTAATGATACAACTGCCAGTTTTTTTTTTTTATTTTTAACCTCCACTGCTTTGGACTTAGTTTGTATTTTTTGGTAGATGATGAATACATCTGGGAATCAGAGTTTTTGAAATCAGCTCCCAAGAGTGAGTTTTCCTCAACTGATGAATTTATAGATGTTTTTAAAAAATGGTCTAAAGCTTGACTGAGTTTTCAGAATAGTTAAATGCTTTTCTAAGGTCATACAGATAGTAAATGTCATAGCCAGAATGAGAACCTGCCACTCACTGGTCAGAAGATGGAAGTCCAGTGTTCTAATCTTGGCTTTATTATTTATTCTCTGTGTGACCTTGGGCAAGTTTTTGTCACATTATTTTTTAAATGGGAATTGGAGTCACTGCCCTGTTGACTTCAAAAAATTTTGTGAGGCTCTAATAAAAATGCTTTGAAAACTGTAAAACTAAACAGTCTACCTTCTTTGAAATCTCTCTTACCTTTCAACGTGGGAACTAATTTAAAGTCTTGATAATGAATTCGTTACTTAATAGATATGCTGAACATTTTTGCATATTGGTTTGCTTCCTTATCCTCTTTACATTTGTGGACCCTAAAACTGCACGACAATCTGTAAAGTTTTCTGTAAATCAGCAAAGCTATCTTTGGTCATTGTAAATGTCTAAAAAATGGAATTCTTCCTCTGTGTTTGAACATTTCGCTGTTATTCTTTCCTCCTCGAAAGTTCCAAATATGGTAGAGCTATATTTTAGGATTACTGAGGATATTGTGGCATTATTGATATTTCATTTTCATTTTGTGGTGGTCTGTTACATGTTAACAACTGAATTTCCATTTTCTGAAATAGGGAAAACATATTTGTTTTCATTAAAAGGAGAAATATGTTTAGTAATCACATTTTGTCTTCTGTTTATATATATTGAAGGTCAAGTGGATATCACTGGAAATCTGGACAAGTGGGCAAATTGGGTAATCAATCACACATGATGTCGCAAATTAAAGGAAATATTATTAAGGTAAGAAAATACCATTTGATTCTCAGGCAATTTGCTAAGTAAGAAGATACAAATTATTTTTTCAGATCTTGCATTTCCTTTCATACTTAAGAAACTGCTGTTCTTGTTTTAACAGCTTCGTGTATTATCAGATCTTGATTAATTTCTTATGAGTTAATATGCAGCTTGCACTATTTAGATATGTTTTTGTTTTTCATCTGCAAGTTGATTTTTAAAAATTCACCTTGAGTTGAATTTTCTAAACCGAATTTTTCCGTTCAGTTCAGTTCTGGTTTCAAGTATGTGAAACAGAACAATGTAGACCTGTATTGAGGTGAAAGCCAAGTTATTTGATATAACAAAGGACAGACTATTTTCTGTTTTTTTTATTATATCATATTTGTTTAATGTTTTTATGTTCTGCTTGAATAATAATTGTTATTCATAAATTGTTGATTCCATATGTGAAGATACCCAAGGAAAACATGGTTTCAGATTTCTGAGCTATGGAATTGCTTTGTCTTTATTGTGTATTGTAAAATATAACATTACGTTATATTTAAGATTAAAACCAGATGAGTGGCTTTATGTAAAGAAAATGGTTTTGCTTCTGGACTCTTTAGTACAAGATCCATGACTTTGTAAGTTTTAACTTATATAGCTTTTGCTTTTTTATATACCTATATTAAACTTTCATTGGGCCAGTTGGCACCTACAAACATCTTACTTGGCACTTCTAACCTTTTTGGCTCCAAAAAAGCATTTTATTCTTTAGTGTCATTCTGTTAGTGAGATATGTTTCCTTAATTTTTGGATTAAAAGTTTTATAATCCACTTTCCATTTTTCATTCTGAGATAGTGTTACATGTTTCAGATGTTATCGTAAATATAATATATTAACAATGCAGACTCTTTGTGATTATTGACTTATTTATTCAATAGCATTTATTAAGTGCCTTTGTCTTATTACAGTGAGTTATCCTTGTTCTCAAGGAGAGACTCATCTAATGCGAAAGACGATGCACATATGAAAATATTTATGGGAAAAATCAGTGTGGAATTTTTGCCATGACCATTTAGTGCATGAGCCATCTGTACTTGGGAAATAATAGTTTAGTTCTACAAATATTTGAGAGTCTGTTAAATGTATTTGTAAGGAAAAAGTGATGAATGAATCAGAATTCCAGCCCCCACAAACCTCATAATTGAGGAGGGGGGTGAAGGCATGGGGCTGGGGAGCTGTAGCAGGTGGGTGTAGAAAGTGAGATTGGGCAGGAGCAGAGAGGGCCTTGAATACTAGACTTGGAGACTCGGCTTTTTCCCTGGGTGAAGGGAATCCCCGATAGCTTTTGAGCAGGAGGGAGGCAAGATTAAGGTAATGATTTATGATGGCTGATCTTGTTCAAATTCTCAGTGCATTTGGAGTTTATAACTAGCGTGTAGAGCACATGCTATCCAAACTCTTTTGATCACGCATCACATCAATTAAGAATATATTTTAGGCATGGACTATCTATTCATGAACTTTTTGTTTTATTCATAAATAGAATTTATTTATATACATACTAGTTTATTAATATGTGCATTGTGAAACAAAATATGGAAATTAGTCAAGGATGATATAAACATAAATAGATGCTTCTTTTCTACTCTTTGGTCTTTTCCTGAGCTCCCTCAGGCATGCATGCTTCTTTGGAGGCTACTGGCATAGAGGCAGAGAGACTATTTAGAAGACTGTTGAAAGAATCCAGAAGTCAGATGAGAAGAGTCTGAATTAGAACATAGCAGAAAAAGTATAAAGGAAAATACGGAGCCAAAAAACAGTGAGAAAAGAAGAGAGGAAGTCAAATATATAACTGATATTCCAGACTGGATTGCCTAGGAGATAGAATAAAGAAGGGAGTTGGGAAAAAATTCTAGGGTATAGATTTAGAGCTAGCTAGCTTCCTTTCTTTCTTTCCCTTTCTTACTCTCTCCCTCCTTCCCTCTCTCTCTCTCTCTTTCTTTTCCCAGCTTTATTTAGGTATAAATGATAAACAAAATTGTAACGTATTTAAAAAGTCCAACATGATGACTTGATAAATGTATACATTGTGAAAAGACTCCCCCCATCGAGTTAACACAGTCATCACCTCACATATTTACCCTTTTTATTGACTTTTTTTTAGTGAGAACATTTAAGTTCTAGTCTCTTAGCAAATTTCAAAGATTTAGAGGTCTTTTTGAATTTTCATGTGTTAATTGAAGCTGAGAGAGTAGATGTGCTCCGTAAGAAGTTATAAAAAGGAGGAGAAAGATGTCAAGGATAAAGCTCATGGAGGGCAGGTGTGGAGGATAAGGAACAAAGAGGCAAAGAAAACTTTAATATTACTCACGGTCTGTTTGATGCCAGCCAACAGTTCAGCTGCTTTTCCTGTTTTATCTCATTAAGTGATCATATCACTCTTAAGAGCCAGTTGTTATTTTTCCAGTTCCATGGATGAAGTAATTTAACGTCAATGTAGTTTAATAACTTGCTCAAGGTCAAGTGTCGGGGCCAAGATTTGGAATGCAGGCATTCAGGCTGGTTCTAAGGTGATTTGCCAGCTCTCCAGCAAAGGGAGGCTGAGAAGGGAAAGGATGGTAGAAGTAGAATCAAAGAAATATAGTTTCATAGACGACGAAAGTAAAGGAGAGTGGTTTTAGAAAATACAGAGAAGTCAACATTGTCTGACACATTGTGTAGTGAAAAAGTGAGAGTACAGTTTTAGACCAGTGTTCCTCAACAGGGGGAAATTTTGCCTCCAGGAGACATGTGGTAACGTCTGCAGACATTTTTAGTTCTCTTTACTAAGAGAGGTTTTTGATAATGATATGTAGTGGCTATGGGCCAGGGGTGTTGTTACACATCCTACAATGCATTGGACAGCCCCCACAACAGAGAATTATTTGGCCTAAAATGTCAGTGGTACCAAGATCAAGAAACTCTGTGTTAGACCATATAGATTAAAATCCTGACTTATTTCATTAGCTCTGTGATTTTAGGCAAGTCACTTAAACTTTATGAGCTTTTGTTACCATATTTGTACACATGCTAACAATTCTTGCTAACTACTTCAGTTTGAAGCAATGTGTGAGATAATATGTGTGAAACCAATTGTAACATTAACTGAAAATCACATTAAAATGTTTATTTATGGAGAATGAGAATTTTTATAAACACTGAATTTGAGTTGATGATTGGGTCATTGTTAGATGTAAAAATGTATTTCAAGTGGTTGAGAAAGAAAGGTAGTGGCAATGAGTAGACTAATGTTGCAGTGAACATGAGAGCAGTGTGACCTCTCAAGGGTTTAACAGGATCAAGGACAGACTTTATTATGTTGTTTTTTAGAATCAGGAAGAAGATGTGGGCCAGTTTGCAGCTGAGTGGTGGATTCACTAGTGGAGGAAAGATTGAAGATGCAAATGAGAGAGGTGCCAGTTGCTAGGGGTGTAGCCTTGAAGAGATGGCTCATTAAGGAGACCTTAACCAAGGGGAGGACGGCACCTTTTCTCTGAGACAAGAAAGATGGCAGAGAAAACAGGTGGCAGTAAAGGTAAATTTTTCGAGGTTGCATTTGACAGGTCATGAGGCAGCAAGCTGTGGAAAAATCTTAGCCTCAACATTCTTGGTAAATTTGAAAGCAAGATCATCTGCTCAGATTAAGGAAGGGAAGTGGGGTTGAATTTGAGTTTTTGGAATGCAGAAGGTTTGGAGTAGCCGCTGTGGGAATCATGATTAAGGTTTAGCAGCAAATGAATAAATGGATGGCTGAAGAGCCCTAAGAGCCCACTGGGGTTATTCAGCCTGGATTTGTAGGGGCTCCAGTCAGTATTATTTCATCACAATGGGAGGCAGATGTCAGAGGTCTGAGAGGAAGGAGGTACATGACCATGGTAAGCACTGAGAAACTCTGAGTTTGGGATTTTGAAGGTGTGGCCATTCAGAGTGCTGCTTAGGTTCAAGATTTGGTCATAATGGTCAGGTGGCTGAAGAGGCTCTTAGATGTTCACAGTAATCAGCATGTTGGAGGGTTTTCAGCATCAGGATGTCAGGTGAACAGGGTCATTGAAATCCCCACGGTCATCACCCGGAATTGTGATGGAGAGAAATACTGAGCAGATTGGCGAAGGTCAGGTGGAAGAGGATCCTGGATATTGATAAAGGCAATAAGTGGATGGTGAGGACCTTCAGCAGAGACAACTTTGCTGAAGGATGAGAGTGAAGCAATATTCTGGAAGCAGTATTGAGGAGCAAACAGGGAGAAAAATTTCCTTCTCTCCTGGTGAGTGAAAGGGAGTAGAAATGGAGCTAGTTTCTCTGGAGAGTTCTGTAGAGAAGGTTTTATCTTAGGAGAGGTGGGTCCAGTTAATGTGAACGTTTGGAAGAGAGAGTTTTAGGAAAGGTTTAAGGCATAAGACAATTAAATGACTATTTAATAAGGGTTCCGTGGATGACAGGGAGCCTGGATGGAAGGAAAAGTAGAAGAGAATGGCAAAGGTTAAGTAGCTAATCGAATTAAGAATGAGAATATATGAAAATGTGTCTTCTGGGAGGAATGTGGGCCTAGCATGGCAGATTAGGGCATTGGTGGGAGTTTGGAGGTGTTTGTGAATGCCAGAGAGGCTGATAATGACGGCATAGTCTGACCCCAATGGTCCAGATGTGTCTGTATGGTAGAGCCACTAAGCTGCCCTGGATCCTGGCACCTCTTCAATGTCTATTGGTGGAGGCGTAAGTGGGTTAATAAGGCATAAGCTTCAGTATATTGAATTCCTGATGTTTTGGATATACATACATATGCATATACATACAGTCATATATATGTATATATGTGTGTGTGTGTATACGGATATGTGTGTGTGTGTATCCCTGGTCCGCTTCTACTCTACTCTCAACTCTTCCCCAAACAGATAAAAATCAGACTTAGGAGGAAATTCTGTTTGCCTAAAAATAGCAGCTGGCAGCTTGTTCATTGAAATATTTTTATGCAGTTTGAATCATCTGAAGTAAATATGGCTATATTTATAGGCAGAAAGATATTATTCACAATAATAAAAACAAATTATAAAATTTCCCTAATAATGGGTTTAGTTTGCTTTGGCACATCCATTCTGCCCAGGTAACCTACAACCGCATTGATCATATTGCAATTCAGATGTATCATTAAGGTAATAATATTGGATAATTTGGTTATGAAAAATGAGATTAAATTATCTGTAACTTGTATAACATTGCCAGTTTAAAAATAAAAGTGTGATTCACATAAAAATTGATTATCTCAATCTTATTTTCTTTTCTTCTGTGTTTGGTACATAGCATCTGAGCAGCTGCTTAAAAAATGTGAACAACAAATGTCCTTTTGAAGCAAAACCACCAGATTCACTGAGAATAATTAGGCCTGAATTTTCAGAGATGACTGCAGTTGGTACAGCCACAGACATAGAGGCAACCATTGTTCTCATATTCTCATGTACAAATTGGGCAATTGAGCATGCAAATTGCAAATTGAAAACTAGACATCAATTGACAGTGTCTGTGTAAATGGGTACCATCCTCCGTGCTCGTTTCTGTACTTTGTTGATTTTATTAAGACCACGGCAAGTATGTTGGCAAGCAATTGGCATCTGTTTTATTTCTTAAAATCTTAAGATCCAAGGATTTTAAGTGATTATTTATTTGAAATATCTAGCAGTGAATCTTACTTACTCAATTTTTTTGGCTACAATTGGGGAAAGTCAGGGATCACAAATAATATATTTGAAGGTTGTCTATGATGCTTAAACATGTAGTTCTCTAAATTGGGCAAATAAGATAATAATATTGGCTTCCACAGTTATGTAAGCAGGGTAGCTCAGTAAGGATCCAGTTTAGATTCAGTCTACAGAAATATTAGATTGTGCGTGTTTCAGAAAGATCAGAGATAGAAAAGGCTTGCTGAGCCCTTATAATATTTGAATACTAGTGCTTTCCCCAAATCATGTCATGATGGTATATAAAGAGTTTTTGTTTAAAAAATAACTTATGACATACTTTAAAAATGGGCTTATATATATTTCCACAATTTATTTTCTTTTTATGAATTTTCTCTTAATTTAATTAAAAGGTCTATACATGTTTTCATGATAATCTCCTATTAATTTTATATTATTCTTTAAAAAAATGTTTTGTTCAAGATGCACCAAAACGTTATGGCTTTCTAATATTTTTGTTAGTAACTTAAAATTTCTTTGAATAAGAGAATGCATACCTGACAAATAATATCTATTTCATTAATACAGTTTTCTGCTGGAAAAGTGAAATTAAAATTACTGAAGGAGCAGCTTCAAGGTAAACAGTTTACTACTATATTATTAGACTCTAAAGATGTAATCTTTCTTTTACGTAAGAAATTTAAGTGCTAGAATTGTTCAGGCAGCATAAAGATTCTAAATCGCCAAATGATGACACTTTATGTTTGATATTCAAAACACATTTGATTTATGTTTTTTTGGGGGGGAGGGGCCTTATTTTATGTTAGAAAATGTCAACTTAGAATACGATTATAGTAATAGAGTTTTTCCAAAGTGAGGACTTTCATAGCACTGTTTCTTAAAGTTTATCAACGCAGTCTTTTAACCAGGAAGAGAATTTATCAGTATAAATGTATAAAGTGAAATTTCACTCTAGGAGATTAAAAGGATATTGAAAAATTACTTTACATTTTAATAAATTTTTTGACAATAGCAAAAACAAAAAATCAATTTTGAATTTATAATAATTTAAGATTTTTTAAGAGGATGAACATTTAATTTTAATGGTTGAGATAATTTGGCAGAACAAGTTCTAGAAATATATATAACATTTATTATGGAAGCTGTTCTGTGTGGGCTTCAGTTTGATCCAGAGACGGGACAGAATGCCCTGTGGGTGGATGTGTGTGGTCCTGTGGTCATGGGGCAGGAGGGGGACCATGGCTCCCCAGTCTACTGTGAACATTAGATTTGAGTACATGCCTTCTTATTGGACAACTGATATTTAAATGTTGTTTGAGAGTTTCGAAATGTGCATAATTTCATTGTTATCAATCAGAAAGCTGAACATCGTATTTTAATGTGATTGGTTTGACGTTTTTTGTTGTTTCAGAGCCGGTGAAACAACCACTTAATTGTAAAATGGCAAATTCTCCTGAAAGTGAAAAACCCAAGATAAAAGGGAAGGTTTGTGGACAGTGCGAGAACAAAGCTGCTCTGCTAGTACGTATACTGTAATAAGATACTGGAATAGAACTTGCGCGTGGTCTCACACTCCTCCCCAGCTTGACCTGCTGTGGTAGCCGTATACTTTCCCTTCCTTACTGTTAGGAAAGGTGCAGTGTGCATGCTGCCAGGTAAGGCCAACACCTACATGATGCCCTGAAGTCATCCTCTCATTCCTGTGTAAGGGCATCACATGACTCTTATTCTCTCTCCCTTGGATCATGCACATCAGCACACAAACCTGCTGCAGCATTTCCCAAACCAAAACTACAACAAAAATTCTTCTTTGACCCCCACATCTCCCTCTGTAGCCCTTTTAGTAAAATTTCTGGAGTTTTTTACATTTGCCGTCATCATATTCTCTCCTCCCGTTCTCTCTCTTCTTTTATTAAGCTATAATTTATGTACTGTGAAATGGACAGATCTTAGTTGTACAATTAGATGCCTTTTGACAAATGTATACCCCTCCATCAAGATAACAGAATACCCCTGGCAGTTCCTTGTGCCTTTTCCAATTAATCCCCACTACAAAGCCCACCGCTGCTCTGAGTTTTAGCACCATACATTTAGTGGTGCCTATTCTTGAACTTTATGTAGATGAAATGGTATGGTATACATTTTCCTGTGTAATATATATATCTTCCTTTGCTCCACATGGAGATTCATCCATGTTGTTACATTTATCAGGAGTTTGTTCATGAGTATTGCTGAGTCGTATTCCATTGTACAGATATGCCAACATCGGTTTATTTATTGACATGGTGAATGACGCTTGAATTGTTTCAGGGTTTTTCTACTATTATGTTTAAGGGTTCTGTGGACATTTATCAACAAGGTCTTTTTGTTTTTCCCTCAAGTGGTATTTATTTATTTTCCTTCAAAAGTTATGAAGTGAAATTGAAAAAAAGTGCAAAAAATAGTACTTTTTGACAGCTCTCTAACTTTTCGTTGCTGTTAATTTCATGAACTTTCTAAACAGTTATAGTAAAATATACCATAATTTAAAAGCTACCATCTTAGCGATTTTAAGAGTACAGTTCTGTGGCATTAAGTACATTCCATTGTTGTGCTACCATCACCACTGTCCAACCTCAGAACTCTTTTCACCTTGCAGAAATGAAACTCTGTACTTGTTAAAAAAAGAACTCCCCATTCCCCTCTCCCCTCGGCCCTTGACAATCACCATTCTATTTTCTTTCTTTTTTTCTGAGGAAAATTACCCCTGAGCTAACATCTGCCACCAAGACTCCTTTTTTTTTTTTTTGCTGAGGAAGACTGGCCCTGAGCGAACGTCCATGCCCATCTTCCTCTACTTTATATGTGGGATGCCTACCACAGCATGGCTTGACAAGCAGTGCCATGTCTGCACCTGGGATCCAAACTGGTGAACCCCGGGCCACCAAAGTGGAATGTGTGCACTTAATTGCTGAGCCACCGGGCTGGCCCCCACCATTCTATTTTCTGTCTCTATGTATGAATTTGACCCTTCTGGGTACATCGCCTAAGTGGAACCATACAGTATTTCTCCTTCTGTCCCCAGCTTATTTCACCTATCATAATGTCTTCAGTGTTCATCCATCTTGTAGCATATGTCAGAATTCCCTTCCTTTTTAAGGCTGAATAATATTCTATTGTATGTATTTTCCACATTTTCTTTATCCATTCATCCACCAAGGGACACATGGCTTGTTTTCACCCTTTAGCTTTTGTGAATAATGGCACTCTGAACATGAGTGTACAAATCCCTGTCCAGGTTCCTGCTTTCGGTTCTTCTGAGTATGTATCCAGAAAGGGAATTCCTAAATTCTCATTCTCTCTTGAACCCTCACCATTGAGTATTAGGTCTCCACTACTGTCCAGCAACAGTTCCTATCAAGGTCTCTAGTGACTCCCACTAGAGTACGTAGTGTAAGAGACATAGAGTAAGTATGGTGGCCAATTCTCCATTCTTATCTTAATCTATCCATAATGTTTGATACAGTATCCCTCCCCTCTGCGATGACTCTTCCCTTGACTTCCTCTGGCACACCATTCTCTCTTGGTTTCATTTTCCTTTGCTAGCTTCTCAGTCTTTTTTTTTTATTGATTTTCTGTTTTCTTGACCCCTTAACATTGGAGTGCCACAGGCTCGGGCCTTAGGCTTCTTCTCTAGTCTATCCGTGCTTACTCTTTAGGTAATTTCATCCACTTTTTGGTTTTAAAGACCATCTCTACATTGATGGTTCCCAAATTTGCATCTCTAACTCATACCTCTCCCCTGAACTTTCGACTCAAACTACTTCATCCTTACCTCTACTTGAGTGTCTAACAGAAATCAAAATTGAACCCTTAATATCTCTCCAGCAAATTTTCTCCTCCCACAGTCTCCTTATCGTATCAATAAAAGTCAACTCAAATGTTACCTACCCTGATAGTCCTTTATAAAATAACAATAGCTGAATTGCACTCTGTAGTTTGGTGAAGCTGCTAAATTCATCTGCATAGCATTTATCATCCTTTGTTATATATTTGACTCTTTTCCACCCACCGACAATATAAACTTCATGAGAGTAAGGATTTAGTTTTGTTCACTGCTGTGTGCCCACCACCTAGAATTATGCCTGCAATTTAGTAGCCACTCAAAAATATTTGTCGAATGAATCATTTCTTTAAAACTTTTCTGTAATATAGACATTAGATATATCTTCCTTTCACTTAGTATTGAAGGTACTCCAATATCATTTGCAATTTAAAATATTACACACACGTAGGAAGAAGTTTTCCCCCAAAGAATTGAATGATTATAACTAATATTTGTAGATTACTATAACTAAAATTTGTTATAGTTTCAGAGAATTTGGCCATAATCACTTTTGATTTAAAACTGTGTTACTAGCCTTATTTCATGGCAGTTTTAACTGGGCTCAAAGGGGTAGAATGCTGTCAATTTAATAAAGAGCTAATAACAATATTAAATGTAAAACCCTGGTTCTTGGTATAATGTTCTATTACATCATACTATTTTCTTATATGATTTGATTTAGTGGTGGACAATAATTTAAGGACTCAAATTGTATTTATTCAGAAATGTTTAAAAAATATAGAGAAATGCTAATATTCATGGAGTTGGAAGTATGAAAACTAAAAGGCGCTTACTGGCTGAATTAAGTTGTTGGGGTCCACTGTGGATGATCATGTAGGATCTATGAGTCAGTATTTCTTGTGAATCCTAGCCTATGTTGAGCACTGTTTAAAGGCCGTGGAATTTGAACACTATGGTATATGGAGATAAGATCTGACCGAGAAATAAAGGATCTGTTTTTTCAGAGAGAAGGAAAAGCAAGAAAAGAACATCCCAGACGAGACAAATGTCATGTGCCTTGGCTGGAAAGCAGATGAGAGTGACGATGTGTGCAGGAATTATAAAACTGATTTACCTGAAAACTATCATATATAGAAGCCAAGATTTAGGCCCTACATGTTCTTAAAGAATTTTGCTAAGTTTTAAGAAAGGATGTTCTTTGAATTGAAATGGAAATAATGTCTCATGATACTTGTTAAAGCACAACAATAAGTTATTTAAAAGTCCAGGCGCGGCAGATCTAATGAAGTAGACAGTGGTAGTGTTAAACTCTGAGCTTTCTTGTGCTCTTAGCTTCCCTCATCCTCAATGGTAATGCTGACTCGATAATTAGAGTCAACCTTTCTATATCTTATCATAGGGAAAACTGTGTATGGGGAGTAGGGGTTAAGAGCTTGTGTTTGAGGGATTTGAATCTCAACTTTCCTTGTTATTAGCTATGTGACCTTTAGCAAATGACTTAATTCCTTTGTATTTCTGTTTTCTCATTTGTAAAATGAGATAATAGAAATAACAGTAGTCTATACCTCAAAGTTATTGAGGAGAATGGTTAGTGTGTGTGAAGTATTTAACATTGTGCCCGGCACATTAAGAGGAGACAAAAAATTATATGTATTGTATTGTTGGCACATTTTCTCATGTCCTAATGCACTCACATGTATTGAGGGTAAAAATAAAACCCCAAACTTCCAAATTTCTTATTTTTTAAAAAGAAATTCCAGTAGCTTTAGGCTAGTCTTACATGGTAAAAGTGAAATGGATAGTTAAAAATTATATATTAATTTGGCAAATGTGGAAATTTAATTAAACTAGGTGGATTCTGAAAGCTTAGTGTATGTATTTGCTAAAACTGCACTTGGGTATTCCACCATCAAAGAAGCACGTGTGGTGGAATGGAGTCCTTATCTAGTAGTTTGTAGTATGTTCCTGCCAGTTTTACAAACTGCCTAAAAATATTTTCCAGTTGGTGGTCATTTCAACCCCATTTAAATCCATATATGCTTGTCTAACAAAATATATAAGCTTATTCTGCATCTCCACCTTTGATCTTCCAGTCAACAACATCCATTTGGCTATTTTCATTAAAAGTCTGTTGTTAACAAATACTTGGCTTAGAATTATACACTGAAACTGGTTTTTAGCCCTCTATATTACATTGTAAAAACAATGCCAAATATTTATGAGAAATTCATTAAAATGTTAGCAGATATGTAAAATAAAAATTAAGCAGAATACATTTTGTAATCTACAGCAATACAATAATACTACCATATATGTATGTGACATTATAGCTTTTCAATTGATTTTGCACTTGAAAAATTATGGATTTAGATGATGTTATCACCATCATTTCTCTAAGAGACTGTAGCTCTTGAAACAAGGGTTGGTAGGTAGGACTAGTTCCCATAGTAGGGATGGTGTTTATTTTTTTTCTGCTTAAGTAAAAAATCCGGTGCCTTTTAGCTAATCATATTTGAAAAAACACATTCAGATTTTGACAAATACCAGACCATGTAGTCATTTGAAATGTTGGATTTTTAAATTGCAGATTTTATCAAGGTTTTTCAATAAACGATCACGGCTGCAATTAATGGTCAATGATTGATTTAATGATTTGTAATGTGGGTCATGGGTAAGAGCTTGAGCTTTCGGCCGGACTGTGGGGATGCAATCCTGGCTCTATTACCTGTCCAACTGGACAAATTTCCAATCATCATGTTCTTTTGTTACCTCATCTTCGCGATGGAGATGCTGTTGCAAGGATTAAATAAGATGGCACATGTAAAACCCTTAGAACAGTGAGAGTAAGCCCTCACTACAAGTTGTGAATGTTGTTGTTATTATTTGATTCTAGCCTTCCTTTTTAGTTTCATTTTAGTTATATAAAATTTCGCACTCTTTTAACCTTTTTTTAGTGTTGTACTAATCATTTTATATTTAATAAACCTGGCTAAATTATTGTCATCATGGGGGCTTGTAACAATTTTTAAAAAATTATTGGGCTTCAAAGTCTCCTATTGAGTTTTGAATAAGAGTTTAGTTTCCTTTTCTACATCCTATGCATCCTAGTGTCTTGTTACTCAATGTGTGGTCTGCACACCAGCAGCTGCCTGGGCGTCACCTGGGACATTGTTAGAATGCAGGATCTCAGGTGGCAGTCCAGACTTCCTGAACCAGAGTCTGCACTGTAACAAAGTTCTAGGTGATTCATATGCACAGTGCAGTTTGAGAAGCATCACTGTATTGCACATTTCAGTCACCATTGACCAGTACAAGCAGAAGAGCTTGGTCGACCCTTCCCCAGTCTGTGGCAACTGCTTTATGCTTATTATTCCCTGATATGAGGAGAGAGGAAGGAGGGGGAGAATGGTCGTGGGCTCCCCAAGGGGAGAGGAAATGGAAGAGGTGTCAAGGGAATGTGAGCTCCTTGACTCAGACTTTCTGACAGCATCTCTCCAAGTCCTCACAATGATTTATGCTACTGGTCGTTCTCAATCGAGGCCAAACTCAAGAAAATGAGGGATCTTAGCCGTTTCCACTACTATTGTCATATTGTAAAGAGTGCTGAAGTGGCTGTACGACTGCACGATAGTAATTTCACTTACAGTGAAAATTCCATTTTCTCTTTACTTTCAGTGTTGCTTGGTACCATCATAGATAAAGGTATATCACATTATTCAATTTGTCCCTAAATTTTTTAAAATTTACATTTTAACACCATAGAGAATTTGGAAGGTAAATATAAACTTGCCCATAATCATTTCACCAGTCATAAACATTGCTGACATTTTGATGCATTTCCGTCATGTTGTTTTTTTTTTTTTTTTTTTACTTTCTTTCCTTAGGAATCTTCTAAGAACAATTTTAAAACCATGTTTTAAGAATCATCATTGAAGAAATCCCATTCAAGGAATTGTATGGGTACTTTTAGAGGCAAATAGTATACGTATAATTTTTATAGTTGTACCATGTAAATCCATAAAGAATGGTAAAAGAATTCGTAAAAATATAGTTGTGACCCAGAGATAACGCTGTTGAGTTTTTACTAGGTCAAGAAGTTTGACCTGAGGCTGCTGATTCTTATATGACTTATTCAGAAATTATACACACATACATACGTCTAACACATATATCTAAAACCTACATTGTTGCTATTATATGTATTTTGATACAAGAGTAATTAGTTTACAAGTTTTTCTCAGAGTTAAATCTTAACTGGGACAAGTTTCCTCGGGCTTCTCAATTCTGATGACATCTAGGTGTGTAATTAAAGAAATAAAGATGAGAACAATGAAATATTTACACAAATATGTTCTCAAAGCCATATTCTAAGATTGTATGATTTTTATTATCTTTCAAGGTATGCCTTGAATGTGGGGAAGATTATTGTTCAGGATGCTTCGCTAAAATTCACCAGAAGGGGGCACTGAAGCTCCACAGAACAACTCTTTTGCAGGTAATGTCTTCAAAATGCTTTACTTGCAGTGTATTTATAAAATGTTTCAACACAAAGACATTTAAAACATATTTAATTATCTAGAATTTAGGATGATTTATGTTAATTTCTAAAATTATATTATGTATAGACAGTCTTTACATATATCTTGAAATTATTTTACTGAACACTAATTTGGATTCTATTTTGCTATTTAAACTGTTTTAATATAGTTCCTGAAACACTTAGCTTGATTAGAGTTTTTAGATTATGCATCCTGTCTGTGAACTTTACATTTAAAAATTAGACAACAGTTTTTTCTATTGTTTTTTAAAATAAACACATGGCTTATTTTTATTTCTATCAAGTTTATAAATAGAAATCTCTTACATTTTCATGTTTATTTTAAAAAATTAGTCTTTTATTTGTCTTCTCTTGTTATTATTCAAATAAGCTTATCTCTCAGCTTTCTACTTTTCCTCCTACGTATCAGAAGATTTTATTTATCCTCATATAGTCATTGTTTTTCGAAATACCTAAACTCAAACTTGTCAGATGGCTTTGTTGTTCTAATGCTTAAGCAATAAATATGGCTAAATATGCATAAGACATTATACCAATAACATTTAATAATGCATTGATTTATCATAGATTTCATTCATTTTACAGTAATTTATTCAACAAATATTTATTGAATACTTTTCAGAAAGCCAGGTCTGTGCTAGGCAGTGACCTTACACAGATGAGTGTCACTAAAGTCCTGCTTTTAAGGACCTGAAGGTAAAAGTGAGAACCAAGGACCTGGTGTGATGGGTTAAAGACTTTAATATTATCTTGTAGGTAAAGAGAGGGAGAAGATCAAATCTGTATGTACAAAGATCACTGGTAGATTTTAATCTTAACATGTTGCTTCAAGATAAATATTGGTAGCTCTCAAGGATGCTGGTGACCAAAGTCATGATAACCACAAAACATAAAATAGACCTTCCTCATGTCAGTGTTTACCACTCAGTTACTTTCCACTGGCTACTTAATGTTTGGAGGGTCCGGGCAGAAATGATGGAGAGAAAACAAAAAACCACCACCTCTTACACCTCTCCCTCAGGATTGCACAATGGGACAGTCATAGAAATGAAAATGAATTTATAAAAAAGTGAGTGTGATTGTTAATATAGGAATAATATAAAATTTAAATAAAAGCAGTCCATTTTAAGGGTAAAATGTGTAATTACCCCACTGTGAGTTCATATTAGGAATTTTCCATTCCATGATTTATTCAGCACATTTTCTGATTATCACTGAATTTAGGCGCTGTGCTGGTTGGTGTGAGATACAAAGGAGAATGAGACGTGGCTCCTTCCCTCACCTCAGTATTTGACCTTCCAGATTTATCCAAGTCTGATTCTCTTCTCTCTTGCCTTCCCTTTGTTTGTTACTCTTTTTATATAATGTCATTTCATCTACCCACATTGCTAAGTAAGGATATACTTTGAAGGATATCATTTTTTCTACATAATTCAAGGAAATTTGTCTACTTATTCACTCAGCAAAAAATTTAAAAGTTTTTTTAAAGGAAACTATTTCAAAATGTATGACATACGCCCTCCCATCTTTGTAGAGTACGGTGAACACAGTCTCACTGTGTACTGATGACTCCTGCCCATTATTTTGACTCTTAGCTATTATAACAGTTAGTAAGACAAAGGTCTCAACCAGCTAATGTACTATGCTTAGCTACACGTTCCTCCTAAGAGATTTGCTCTTCTGCTTGGTATTTCATTTTTCTCCTATATCATGGCCTTACCTATTCTCTGTCATCACTTCTTGACTTTAATCAATTGTCCCTTTAGCCATCTGCCATTTTTGTCCTATTTCTGTCCTCTGTTTAACCCTTTAATTCTTTCCCCTTTGCTTTTGTTCTCCTTGTTTTCGTCGTTCTCCCTCCTTTCACCCTGTGCCCTGAAGTTCTGGTTGCTGCTGTGTCTTGGTCTGGTGACCGTTTGTCGGCTCTGTGTGGATCTCTCTTTCCGTTTCGCCATTATCACCCAGTCATTCAGTGTTTTCACAAATATTTTGTAGCTGTTACAGTCATGAAACATTTTTGTTGACTGTTGAACTCATATCTAATCTGAGAAGTTAGGGTAGACATTTGGTATTTGAATATTAAGCATTACTACATGAAAAGCTAGCATTCTAGGCTAATGGTTGCCATACTTTATATTCTTTAACCTATGCTGGCATTTCTGGTTATTATAAAGTATAGCCAAATTTGATGTTTGTAAACCATTTCAGCCTCATCTTATTGCCCATGTGTTCTTGCAAATTTCGCAGTCAAGAGGGACCATTTATTATTAGCATATCTTGTTTTACTTAAGAGAGAAATCCCTGAAAAATTGAAGGCAAACTACTACCATTTCCATATTGACTAAGATTATAATTTCAGAGGACCTTTCTTTTGATTTATGAATGATTTATACTTGGCAGTGATTCTAACACAAGTTTTTTTGCCTTCTCCAACCTCTGTTAAGCAGTTAATTATGTGCAAAAGAAAGTGTAAATGCATGAGGGGAGTTACTAAGAATGGAAATTCTACTACATTTAGAATAATTTTCGACACTGAGAGTTGCAACAAAAGTTTTTTTCAGTGGAGGAGCCTCACATTGATGAAAAATAACGTCTTAATATACTGGACATTCCTATTTCCTTTTAACAACATATGATCAAGCAGAAAAGATGAGGTTAATCAGAGAGAATAAACAATGGGAGGGGGGAAACAAGCAAAAGGTATTCTATTGTGAAGTCTGACACGCACAAAGGGAGGCCGGATTAAGTAAATCATTAACAGATTTTGATAAATATATTTTCTTAATTGGAAGGAGATTTTCTTAACTGGAAGGAGAGACCTTGGGAAGGGGGGAGGTTAGTAAAGAAAGAAGGGATAATTGAGGTAGGATTTCCCTGTTTTCTGGTATGAAGCATTTATCTGCAGCCTCTTTACTTTCTTATCTCCAGAGAAAGATGTGCCTATATAAATATGGATGCCAGTGGGAATATATATTTACTTGAACATACCTACAGGAAAATAATTGCCAGGCAGAACTGAGTTATCATCAGAATACGATTCATGCTTACTGACTTTATGGTAGACTTTTTCTTTTAGTTGACAATGACCAATATCAGCTTTGAGGCTCACACTATCATCATTCTGTTACTGGTCAGAATAAGACAGTATTTTTAGGTCATAGCTAGCCATTTTTGATAATATCATGGTTACTCACTTGGGTGATCTTAATGTGCTCCATTTTAAATGTTGCGCATACACATATGGTAGATCCTGTGCCACCCAGATACTCCTCTTTAGGACAGAGACACTCACTGCCTCAGCTACCTGGAGTGTCACCTGCAGATGGATCATAGTTGAGTCTCTCCCCAGGAATTGCGTTTGCTCAAAGGGACCTGTCACTTCCTAGATTATACTCCATCCCTGGAGGCAGCCCACTTTCTGGTCCAATTTCTGGCCTATGTGAGAGTACAAATTCCTAGCAGATCCCTTGCCTCATTTGGGGATGACTCTGATGGCCATTACAACTTCTCCCTTGGGACTGACAATTGCATTGAATCCAGCTTTCCTCTTTGCCCAATTCTCCTGCTTTCACTTGCCCACAGGGGTTCTTCTCAGGACACTCCCCAGTAAAAGTCATGCAGGCAAATTCAGAATTTGTTTCCTGAGGAACCTGACCCATGACAATATGTAATTCAGAGTGAAATTACAGATAATTGTTGGCCTAATTTTAGAGTCTGCTGCTATTTTTGAAGGGCAATATATAACACCTCTTTCTTCATTTTCCAAATTCTGAATCAAGTGAGAAATAGATATTAGAGTCAAAAAGTAGAAATCAAAATGTCAGTTTTATTATTGATAAATCAGAATTGGTGGTTGTGGCATGGGTGTTCAGACAAATTCAGCTTCCTGATTCTTTCTTGAGTTGAACTTTATTTGCTGTTCCCCCGGTCTCACACCCCCAAAAAAGTATAGACATTTCCCTTTGTCAGGGCAAGGCTGACCCAGTAAAATTCCTTAATGGATGTCTAGGCCAGAATCCATCCTTCTCTGGGCCGGCAGCTCTTAGAGTACCCAGAAGGGGAGGAGGTGCACATTCTCACTTTCTTCTCCCAAAGTCTCACCAATAAGATGGAAATACAAGGATGGGGAGTAAATGTTCCCTCAAAAAGGAATTATCACAATTCACATGATTTTAGAGTCCAGGTGATGTAAATATTCTTAAAAAAAGTATAAATTTGCTACTTATTAGTATTAGTTAATATTGCAGTTAAGGAAATAAAATATTTAAAATATTTATAGACAACTGAGTGTTGGCATGTTTTTCTCCTATTTCTTTAAGGGGAATACTGTTAATTTCCTGTGTTACAAGTCTGTGTTCATTGCCCTTCAATATGATTGTCATTTTGCACTTCTTCTGTCAAGGGGTTTTTAAAACCTTATTGTTATTGACTATTCTCTCTCTTATATTTTCTGATAAGTTTCAAATCCTGTGAGGAGAGGGGCTGTTTCTATCGTGTTCATTACTGTAGTTTCAGTACTTGACGTTGTGCCTGGCACATACAAATCAATTTTTGAATGAATGAAAATGTGAATGAATCCCTAATGATATGATCAAGCTGCTGAAATAATTTAAAACTATTTTAAGTAGCGAAGTTAATTTTTTTCTGAATTTTAAAACCAGAGATTGGGTAATAAGAAGAGCTTATGGTATGCTAATGTGTTATGTTGGTGAAATGTTAACAAAAGCTTTTTCTCTTCTGTATGAGAATTCGAACTTTAGTTAACTTTCTAGTTCTTTCCCTGGGAAACAGATAAAGGTAGGGATGTCAATTGTGTTCCTAGACAGCATACTTATGGAAGTATGACTCCTGATTGGCAATTGCGTCTAAACGAGAGAACCGTATATCCTTGGAGAAAGCCAGAGCTCCCTGAGTGTGGTAAGCTTTGTAGCTGGCACGTCTGCTGTGGGGCTCTGGAAGCCATGCAGGTGGGGACTGACTCTGGTGGAAAATAGGGCTTCTAAGCCAGGTATGTCCTTCATCTGTGTGAGCTGTTCTTCTGTGTGAACTGCTGCAAGACTCCCACCAAAAAAGAACAGTTCATGCTGTGCTGTTGGCAAACTGTTGTTCCTGTTCTTCTTCTGAGTAGACCAGTGCCAAGAGCGGTTTGATGACGGCCTCAAGAGTCTGCAAGTTTAGTTAGCCCAGACAGACTCTGGTGGGCATTCCAGTAAAATGTCTGATTAACCAGAATTTCAAAAAATAGAATAGTGGGATACTCAAAAGATAAATGAAGAACACTTGTACAGACATCATTGACAAGAGTTTTTAAAAAACAGCTTTTTTGAGATATAATTCACATGCCATACAATTTATCCATTTAAAGTGTACAAGTCAATGAATTTTAGAATATCCACAGATATGTGTAACTGTCAGTACAATTCATTGTAGAACATTTCCATCACTTCAAAAAGAAACACCAGACCCTTTTGCTACTACATCCATCCCTCTATACCCTCCCCCGCCAATCCCCTGGCAACCACTGATCTGCTTTCCATCTCTATAGATTAGCCTATTCTAGACACTTAATATAAATTGAATCATATAACATGTGGTCTTTTATGTCTGGCTTTTACTTAGTATAATGTTTTCAAGGTTCATCCATGTTGTGGCACGTATTAGTACTTCAGTTATTTTTATAGCTGAAGAACATTCCATTATATGGATATACCACATTTTTTATCCATTCATCATTTGATGGACATTTGGTTGTTTCTACCTTTTGACTATTTATAAACAATGCTGCTATGAACATTTTTGAACAGGTTTTTTGTGAACATATGTTTTTATGTCTCTTAGATATATCTCTAATAGTGGAATTGCTGGGTCATGTGATAATGCTATCTTTAATTGTCTGAGGAACTGCCAGATTGTTTTCCAAAGTGGCTACTCCATTTTATACTGCCATCAGCAGAGTATGAGAATTCTGATATTTCTGTGTCCTGCCCAACTTTTCTAGCATTCTAGTGGGCATGTGTTATCTCATTGTGGTTTTGATTTGCATTTCCCTGATTACTCATGATATTGAACATCTTTTCATGTACTTATTGGCCATTTGTATGTCTTCCTTGGAGAAATATTGACAAGAATTTTTGAGAAGACCTAGATATGGGACAGTTTAATAGCCTGTACTTCAGTGAAACCACATCTGTGAGGATGACTTTTTAGATACCAGTACCAAAAAATGCTAGGGCAATGGAAAAGATGACGTTTGAAAGGGGTACGGAAAAGGGAGAGTAGGGCTTTTGTTACCATCAGTGAAGAGCTGGAGAACATAAGTGTTTTGGGGAGTATATTATACAGGCAAGAGACAGATAAATGGACACAGTGGAGAGGGTAGATGCAGTGCAAGGGTTTATTGCAGAGATGGCCCGAATCCCTCTCAAAGGGAAAGGAGAGTGTTTCTGTAATATATTTATGTTAAAGGGATCTTTAAGATAAAACTCATTTATACAAGTTCGGAAACTTGCAGGATTGTTGTGAGGATCAGATTAAATAACAACAAATATAAAAGAATTCTGCTCATTATAGGTGCTCCATTCATTAGGTTTTACTAGTCAGGATATAGCATTTGTAGAAATTCAACACAATTCCTACACATCTAAATTTAGAACCTAGAAAACAAAATATATTAATGATAACAAGTCTAAATAATTGATGAAATTGTTACTTTAGTTTTAGGGCTGTTTTCAGAAGTATTATAGTAATATACACTTTGGAAATCTTTTGTGACAAAAACAGTAAATTTTTAGGGAAATACAGGCTTCCTCTTTGTCCAGATTGGGAATGATAGAGTCTCAGTATTGGAAGGGACCATAAAGATCTCAGTTTAGCCACTTGTCTCAACCTTTGATCAATCACATTGATGCTAGATGTTTGAGGAGCCTTTATCATTTGCAGGGGCTACTTCTGTTACCTTACAGTTTTTCATGGAGTCTGACAAATTTTATGGTAGTTTATTATATTTCGTGTTCATTGGTCTTCACGGGATAAAAATCAGCCAATTGTGTGGACAGCCCGGTGGTGTAGTGGTTAAGTTCATGCGCTCTGCTTTGGGGGCCTGGAGTTCATGTGTTCGGATCCCAGCAGGGACCTAGCACCTCTTGTCAAGCCACTCTGTGGTGGCATCCCACATAAAGCGGAGGAAGACTGGGGTAGATGTTAGCTCAGCAACAATCTTCCTCAAGCATAAAGAGGTAGATTGGCAGCAGATGTTAGTTCAGGGCCAATCTTCCTCACAAAGAGGAGAAAAAAAATCACGCAATTATGATGTAACAGTATTATTATATATAAATGCCAAATATGACAAATTACTGACTGTTATTTGTTACTGAATTTTTTCTTTTATGCCTAAAAATCTGTTATTCAAAGCATTGCATATAAAATCATTTGTTCCTCGTGTAGCTCAAATATGAGTAATTGGTGAAAGCAGTGAACTCGTCTGGATTCATTATACATGTAATATTAGTTGGAAACAACAGTAAAGACTTGCTAAGATAATTAGTATAGTTCCTAGTTATATGGTGTCCAAACTGCAGATAGAAAGCGGATTCAGATGTGAATTTCCCGCGTTATGTTCTTGTTGTTATTCTGACTCACTTTTAAGATTGCTCTCTAAATAGAATTTTGTAACACCGTAATAAAATTTGAAAAGTGCAATTATTTAGACTGAGATGACTTTTTGTTGTTTTTCTTAAAACCAAGGATTTAAAAATTTTTGATAATGTTACCTTTTGAACCAGTACATTTATATGCTATATTGTCTTATTTTAAAATACTTTAACTGTATTAAGGGCATTTGATTTCATTACTTCATGTTACTTTATTTATTTATTTTTTCCTAGGAAGATTAGCCCTGAGCTAACTACTTCCAATCCTCCTCAATTTGCTGAGGAAGACTGGCCCTGAGCTAACATTCATGCCCATCTTCCTCTACTTTATACGTGGGATGCCTACCACAGCATGGCTTGCCAAGTGGTGCCATGTCTGCACCCGGGATCCGAACCAGTGAACCCCGGGCCACCGAAGTGGAAAGTGTGCACTTAACCACTGTGCCACTCCCTCATGTTACTTTATGATAGTACTAAATATTGAGTCCAGAGGAGTTTAATTCAAAATTTACTATCTATTGAATAGTAAACTGCATTTATAATCAGGGGCATGTGTCCAGTGCCTTGCTTATTTTTATTATCTCTTTATGTGTCAAGAGGGAATAATAATACATAAATATTTCATTAAAACCTGTGGTTTTCTTTAGACCTTTCAAGGAAAGATAAATCTAAGGGTCCTTTAAGTTCCACTTAAAGTTACACTTAAATGCTGCTGAGATAAGCAATAAACTTCAGCCATATGAATTTCACACTTCCAGGATTTGATTCCTATCTAGCTTGAATAAGTAGTTTTTTATACCAAATTCCGTATCTGTTTTTAGACCATGATGAGCAGAACACTCTGTTGTGAGTTCCCCTGTTGCATTTTCTTTTACGCTGTAAATATTTAGTTTTCTCCTGTTTCTTCATGTATCTATATGGGGACTTTTACTCAAACTGTGTTTTTCTTTTCCAGTTGTCCATTATATGGAAATTCCTGACTTTTGCTTCTTTACCTTTCCAACTGGACTGAAGTTAACTTTTTTCTCTCTTTCTTTTGATACTAAGAGTAGATGAAACCTTTGGCCAAATGATTTATGGATATCTTTTTCTTCAACTTGCATAGAAAATTCAGAGTTAACTCTAGGGTAAAGCTCATTTTTAGAGAACAAACTTGTACTAAGATTATCTGTAAAGATGGATTCATCAGAAAAGCAAGATGACAATTTTCTCTAACAATAAAAGACATATTTTAATAGTGTGGAAAAATTTGGGGGTAAAGCTCATCTTTTTCATTCTTGTTTAATGGATTAAGATGCCCAAATTATATATTTTTGTAAGTAAATTTCCTTTCCTTTGCAAAGGTATTTTTACTAAGCAGAAATTTAATGGTTTATTGCATCTTGTCATAGATCCATGATAATCTGAGGAATTTTTATATCTGGTGTAGTTAGGGAGGATGGAACACTTCCTAACACATTCTATGAGGCCAACAGCACGCTGATACCAAAGCCTGAGAAGGACACCATGAAAAAAGAGAACTACAGGACAATATCGCTGATGAACGTAGATGCAAAAATTCTAAACAAAATTTTGGCAACCAGAATTCAGCAATTCATCAAAAGGATCATACATCATGATCAAGTGGGATTCATACCAGGGACACAGGGATGGTTCAACATCTGCAAATCAATCAACGTGATACACCACATCAACAAACTGAGGAATAAAAACCACATGATCATCTCAATAGATGCAGAGAAAGCATTTGACAAGATTCAACAGCCATTTATGATAAAAACTCTGAACAAAACGGGCATTGAAGGGAACTACCTCAACATAATAATAACCAGTCAGACTAAATCTCTCTGAGTTGGGAGTTACGTAGAAAAGGAATAATAACTACCTAATTTTTTGGAATAGCTTGAAAAGGATAGGTATTAAATCCTCTCTGAAAGTTTGGTAGAATTCCCCAGGAAAGCCATCCGGTCCTGGGGTTTTATTCTTTGGGATGTTTTGATTGCTGTTTCAATCTCTTTCCTTGTGATTGGTCTGTTCAAATTGTCTGCTTCTTCTTGAGTGAGCTTTGGGAGATTGTAGGAGTCCAAGAATTTATCCATTTCCTCTAGGTTATCCATTTTGTTGGCATATAATTTTTCATAGTATTCTCTTATGATCCGTTGTATTTCTGCAGAGTCTGTTGTTATTCCTCCTCTTTCATTTCTGATTTTGTTTATTTGAGCTTTCTCACTTTTTTTCTTTGTAAGTCTGGCTAGGGGTTTGTCAATTTTATTTATCTTCTCAAAGAACCAGCTCTTTGTTTCATTGATCCTTTCTACTGCCTTTTTCGTTTCAATAGAATTTATTTCTGCTCTGATTTTTATTATTTCTCTCCTTCTGCTGACTTTGGGCTTTGTTTGTTCTTCTTTCTCTAATTCGGTTAGGTGTAGTTTAAGATTGCTTATTTTGGGATTTTTCTTGTTTGTTAAGATGTGTCTGTATTGTGATGAATTTTCCTCTTAATACAGTTTTTGCTGTATCCCATATGAATTGGTATGGCATGCTATCATTTTCATTTGTCTCCAGGTATTTTTTGATTTCTTCTTTAATTTCTTCAATGATCCATTGTTTGTTCAGTAGTGTATTGTTTAGTCTCCACATCCTTGTGCCTTTCTCAGCTTTTTTCTTGTAATTAATTTCTAGCCTTATAGCATTATGATTGGAGAAGGTGCTTGTTATTATTTCAATTTTTTTTTTAAATTTGTAGAGGCTTGCCTTGTTTCCCAACATATGGTCTATAAATTTGTAGAGGCTTGCCTTGTTTCCCAGCATATGGTCTATCCTTGAGGATGTTCCATGTGCACTTGAGAGGAATGTGTATTCTGCTGTTTTTGGATGAAGTGTTCTATATATGTCTATTAAGTCCAATTGTTTTAGTTTTTCGTTTAGCTCCACTATTTCCTTGTTGATTTTCTGTCTGGATGATCTGTCCATTGATGGGAGTGGGGTGTTGAGGTCCCCTACTATTATTGTGTTGTTTTTAACATCTTCCTTTAGGTCTGTTAATAGTTGCTTTATGAACTTTGGTGCTCCTGTGTTGGGTGCATAGATATTTATAAGCGTTATTTCTTCTTGATGAAGTGTCCCTTTGATCATTATATATTGTCCCTCTGTGTCTCTCTTTACCTGCCTTATTTTGAAATCCGTTTTGTCTGATGTAAGTACCTCAACACCTGCTTTCTTTTTCTTGCTATTAGCTTGAAGTATTGTCTTCCACCCCTGCACTCTGAACCTGTGTTTGTCCTTGGGGCTGAGGTGTGTTTCCTGGAGGCAACAAATTGTTGGATCTTGTTCTTTAATCCATTTTGCAACTCTGTGTCTTTTTATTGGAGAGTTCAATCCGTTTACATTGAGGGTGATTATTGATGCCTGTGGGCTTAATGCTGTCATTCTGTCACTCATTATCTGGTTTTCCTGTGTTACCTTTGTTTCTCGTCCTGTGTGTTTTAGCCTACGCATTGACTTCTGCAGTTTCTTATGCTGGGTTTCTTAGATTTTTCCTTATTTATATTTTGTAGGTCTGTTCTGTCTTTTAGTTGAGTGGCTACCCTGAAGTTTTTATAATATAGTCTATTCTCTGGTGGTCTCTTACTTGCTTGGCCTAGACTGATTTAGTCCCTTTGCTTTTCCCTTCCTAAATTATTATTTTCATCTCTTATTCCAACTAGTGTTATGAGTTTGTAGTTAGAGTGATAAGATCGTTTTTACTTTGGTGGTTTTCTTACCTTTATCCTAATGCTATAGTTGAATATTTGCTATTCTATTCTGGTTCTACCTGTCTCCCTACTCTGTGGTTTGTGACCCCTTTCTCCCTTTTTTTCTTTTGTCAGGTATGAGAGCCTTCTTGAGGATTTCTTGTAGTGGAGGACTTTTGGTTACAAATTCCCTTAACTTTTTTTTTTTTTTTAAAGATTTTATTTTTTCCTTTTTCTCCCCAAAGCCCCCCCGGTACATAGTTGTGTATTCTTCATTGTGGGTTCTTCTAGTTGTGGCATGTGGGACGCTGCCCCAGCGCGGTCCAATGAGCAGTGCCACGTCCGCGCCCAGGATTCGAACCAACGATACACTGGGCCGCCTGCAGCGGAGCGCACGAACTCAACCACTCGGCCACGGGGCCAGCCCCACAAATTCCCTTAACTTTTGTTTGTCTGGAAAAGATCTAATTTCTCCCTCATATCTGAAGGATATTTTTGCTGGATACAGTATTCTTGGCTGAAGATTTTTGTATTTTAAAGTTTTGAATATGTCACTCCATTCTCTCCTGGCTTGTAAGGTTTCTGTAAAGAAATCTGCTGAAAGTCTGATACGAGTTCCTTTATAGGTTATTTTCTTCTGTCTTGCTGCCCTGAGTATTCTTTCTTTGTCTTTCATTTTTGCCATTTTTACTACTATATGCCTTGCAGTAGGTCTTTTCACATTGACAAATCTAGGAGATCTGAAAACTTCCTCCACACACATTTCTCCCTCAATCCCTAGATTTGGGAAGTTCTCTTCTATAATTTCATTAAGGACACTTTCTGCTCCATTTTCCTCTTCCACGTTCTCAGGAATTCCAATGATTCTTAAATTCATTCTCCTCATTGAATTCGATATTTCTCTGATATTTTCCTCATGCTTTTTAATCCTTAGTTCTCTTTCGTCCTCTGTCTGGAGCCATTCAGCCTGTCTATCTTCGATTATGCTCATTTGCTCCTCTATGGTGTCTACACAGGCATTCAGGGAATCCATATTCTGTTTTATCCGGTCCATTGTATTTTTCATCTCTAGCATTTCTGATTGATTCTTCTTTATAGTTTCAATCTCTTTTGCGAAGTAACTCCAGAACTTGTTGACTTGTTTCTTTATCTTTCCCTCTACCTCGTTGAGTTTTTTGATGATAGCTACTCTGAACTCATTTTCACTTAGTTTACCTATTTCCAAGTCCTCAGGACTTAATTCTGTGCTTTTATTGTTCTCCTTCTGGTCTGGAGCTTTCATAAGTTTCTGGATGGTAGAGGAGTGTTTTTTGCACATGATGGTAGCATTCGGTTGCAGTTACAGCCTGTCGCCACTAGATGGGGGTTAAGAGTTGTGCATTCTGAGCTCTCCACCTTCAGGCAAGATGGCGGTGCCCAGCAGGGGTTGGGGGAGGAGGGGCACTTTCTCTGCGTGCCAATCTGGATTCCGATCAGCTCTCATTCTCTGGTCTCCCGGGGCCCTGGCTTGATGGGGTCCCGGCACATGGAAGCTTTCCCCTGTCAGCGGGTTTCCACTGCACTGGTGGTGGGAATCCTGGATGATCCCCCGGTCACGTGGCCCCTCCCCCACTCCTTCCCTCACCTGCGCCAGTGGTCCCAGTCTCTAGGGGAGGGAGCAATGTTCTCTCTTACCCTGTTCCAGCTCCTCTGAGGCTGGCTGCAGCCTCTCTGTCCTCGTTCGTCTTGTTTCTGTAGTTTTCTGACCGTCTGGCCTTAGGGTCACTGGCTGAAATTCAGTTTTTCCAATCCTTTGTTGTAGTTTGGAGGGGAGAGAGTCCCCAAAAAGGAGATTTTATGTGGATATAACTTAAAAATTCCATTAGTGCATACTTTGATCTTCTTGAAATGATTTTAAAGTTAAAGGCTATCCAAGTTCCAACTATATTCAACAATCACAGCAACCAATGAATTCAGAATGTTTCTTGAGTTTTGCTGTAACATGCTTCTTCCTCTGTGTGTGTGTGTCTCTCTCTATCTATTAACAAAGTAACACAACTCATCTGCAGAAATTAGAATTTTTAGTTTTTAATGTAAGGCTGTGGTTACAATAAATACCTTCTAAAATTTTGCACCTGGAAAATCAACAAAAGTTAACACCATGAAAAGAGAGATTCCAGTGTTCTTTCTTTTTTTTCAAATTTAGGAAGTAACGTAGGTCTGAACTATGTGCGAACTTCTTCCAGCTAGAACTTCTGGATCACATAAGGGAGAGCTGGCTATGTCACCGTGATCATTAATATTTATTGATGGATAGCCAGGATTGGGGATGATGATGGTAGTTAGAGTTTTGAAGCACTGACACTACCACAAAGTATATCATTTTTCTAACTAAACTAAAACTTTTACTCTTGGACCTTAACTTGTACAAGGTGCCATCCATTCCAAAATGCTATAAAATATCAACCCTCTTTACTTTGATTAATGATACATTGTCAGAGTGATGAATTCTTCTAGAGTGTAATTTGAAAGATAATATCATTCTAGGGAGAAAAAAAAGTTCAGGTGAGAATTTAGAACAGTTACCAGATGAAATCCTACCATCACACAGTGCAGTGAAGGATGTGGGGGAATCTGGAAATGCCGGCAGTAAATCACATTCTTTGGCTTTAGTTGAAGCTTCTATCCTACAGTGAGATATATGATGTACTATGTGCCCTGAAGGTTGTTTTGGTTTGATTTTTAAACATTTTTAGCAGGTAGAGCAGTTCCACAGGTAATTTTATTTATTTCTACTCTCCTCCTCCTCCTGTTGCTACCTATTAGTATTGCTATGTTTAAATTTTCATATTTAGAAGATGGAAAGTGAATGATCTTTAGGTTGAGCTTTAAAATTTGAAAACATCATTTATACATGGTATAGTGTTATGATACTTGATATGAATGGTTATCTTTTAAATATTTTATAACAATAACCTTCACAGTCTTGTTAATTGATTTATTACTTGAAACAATAGTTTTTATATTATTAAGTGAAATATAATGTGTTTTGTGTTGCAAATCTATATGTATCCTTTTAAGCAGACACAAAAGGCTGCAGGAAATATACCAAACTGTTAATAGTGGTTACCCCTGGGAATTACCATTCATGGATGATAAGGAAACTCTATTCCTTACTTTTTAATATGGTAGGATTATGATTTATTTTTACTGGTGTTAAAAAACAAAATTTGGGGCCAGCCCAGTGGCATAGTGGTTAAGTTTGCACGCTCTGCTTCAGTGGCCCAGGGTTTGCAGGTTTGGATCCCTGGCATGGACATGGCACTGCTCATCAGGCCATGTTGTGGTGGCATCCCACATACAAAATAGAAGAAGATCGGGGCCAGCCCAGAGGCACAGCAGTTAAGTTTGCACATTCTGCTTCAGCAGCTCCTGGTTTGAAGGTTCGGATCCCCATGAGGACCTATGCACTGCTTGTCAAGCCAGGCTGTGGTGGGTGTCCCATATATAAAGTAGAAGAAGATGGGCATGGATGTTAGCTCAGGGCCAGTCTTTCTCAGCAAAATAGAGGAGGATTGGCAGCAGATTTTAAGTCAGGGTTAATCTTCCTCTAAAACAAAAAAAAAAAACCCAAAACACCAAAAAACCCCACAAAACAAAACACAAAATAAAGGAAGATTAGCACACATGTTGCTCAAGGACAATCTTCCTCAAGCAAAAAGAGGAAGACTGGCAACAGATGTTAGCTCAGGGCCAATCTTTCTCACCAAAAAACAAAATTCAACCGAATAATTTTGAAGATCTAATTGGCTTTATTAAGCAGTTCATGAATAGGACAGCATCCCCTCTAGCAACTAGAAGGGTGCTATGAGAGATTGGATCAAATGGAAGGTTTTTTCTAGGCAGGAGGGTGGGACAGAGGAGTTATTGGCAAAAGAAAAGAAAGGACTATTTTTAGGCCAGGCCATCTTCTTCTGGGGGAAGGGAATGGCAAAGGTTTTGTCGTGCAGATTACCTGGTCTCCCTCTGAAGGATGGAAAGGCCTATGAAACAGATTACCTCATTGGTCATGACCGGAAAGTTTCAGACTGGCTGCTTAAAGTTAGTTTTCTGGGAGAGGTTGAAATGCAGTTAGATCAGGTATTAAATGTAGGTTTGGTATCATGGGCGTTAGCACAAGTGACACTATTTTGGGTCTGTGGTTTTATTTTTAACACTGGATTTCTGTAATTTTAAAAAATACTGCTAATTTAAGGTTAGGTCTTTGTTACGATTTCTCAGTGGGAATGCTCTTGAGTATTTTGGGCAGTAACTTTTCTTCTCGAGGTGTATCTTTCCTCACATTTCGGAATATTCATAAGCCTAGTTATCACCCATTCAATGTCAGTAGTGCTCTCCGACAAATGGGAAAACCCAAAACACCTCCCCACATTTTCAAACTTGCACCAGTTGGGAAGCACCGATCTTTGTATTAGTTAGGTCTCTTTATACTAGCTTGAACAAAAAAGAATTTTTCCTTGTTGCTAAAGGCCTCACAGCTGTCTCATTGTATGGGAGTGGGGATGACATGGCTGAGTCACAGTAAGAACCAGGACCGGAAACTGGAAAGCTGCTGAGAGTCCAGGCTGACTTCTTTTTCCACTTTCACCTTTATTTTTCTGCCTCTCTGTATAACTACTTAATTCTTTCTTTTTATAATTAACAAATTATGAAGTTTCATACTTAGAGGATCACTGAGAGAGAGACCAAATGTCTCTTTCTTGATTCCAAATCTAAATTCTCATAAACTCAGCCTGGTGCTCACTTCTTGTCCAGTGAACATAACTCAGAGGGCAGAGATATGTGGAGTAATTATGTCGTCCATGGTGGGGCTAGTGAAGATGAGCACTGCTGTGGGTCAGGGAGGAATTACCATAGACGGGGACATTCCTGGGAACTGAGCCTTCACCCTAGGACAAGCCTCTGCTGCAGTCAGCCATAGTGAGGCAGGATGCGACTTGTTTATTAATTTATTTTTCAGTTCACACTCCTTTTATCAAGGTTTAATTTACATACTATGAAATTCACATTGTAACTGTACAATTCAATGATTTTTAAAGTACATTTACAAACCTGTGTGTCACTGTTACCAAAACCAAAGTGGGTTCTCCTCCTGGCAAGTTAAATCAGACTCTCCACCAGAAGTAGTCGTCACACAAAGTAAAGTATATTTGCGGCAAATAGGAGGCCATGTGGAATCATTTCCAAAGTCATAGCTTCCGGAACAAAAGGAAGCAGGGACCTTTTATTTCGGATGGGGAGTGAATATTTAAAAGGGAGAGGTGGGTATTTGCTTGTGCAGGCTCAGTTGGAAAACATGCTTCCCCATACACTGCAGATTATGGTAATAAGGCCTAAATTCCTCCTGGAGAGATCTTAGCATTAAAAATAAGGCAAAGATCATAGGGTAGCTCTTGTGCTGAGGCTTGGTCTGGCTCAGGGAGTTTGGTGATTGCATCTCCTTTACATAACAAAAGGAAAAAAAACAATTTGGAGAAACAGTTAAATGCTTCCAAACCCATCCTTGAATTTCTCAGGGCAATTAGTCAGTGACATCACCGCAATTGAGTTTTAGAAGATTTCCATCACACCACAAAGTTTTCTGGTGGTTTTTTGTGATCAACCATTGCTCCCACTTTCAGCCCCGGGCAACCACTGATCTACTTTCTGTCTCTATAGATTTGTCTTTTCTAGAAATTTCCTATAAATGGAATCATTCCTATGTAATCTTTTGTGTCTGACTTCTTTCACTCAGCAAAATGTTTCTGAGGTACTTCAGTATTGTTTCATGTTCATCATAGTAGTTCATTCCTTTTTAATGTCGAATAATATTCTGTTCTATGGCTATATCATATTTTGTCTATTCAGTCATCAATTAATGGACATATGGATTGTTTAGACTTTTTGTCTATTAGAATAATGCTGCTATGAATATTCGTGTACAAATCTTTGTGTAGACTCATATTTTCATTGTTTTTGGGTGGGTACCTAGGAATGGAATTGTTGAGTCTGTTAACTTTTTAAGAAACTACAGAACTATTTTCCAAAGTCTCTCTGCCATTTTACATTCCCACCAGCAACATGTGTTTCCTTTTCTCTAGATCTTTGCCAAAACTCGATTGTCAGTCTTTTGCATTGTAGCTATTCTAGTATGTGTGTAATGATATCTTATTGTGGTTTTAATTTGCATTTCTCTAATGACTAATTGAACATTTTTTCATGTGCTTATTAGCCCTCTGTATATCTTTGGAGAAATGTTTGGCCACTTTAAAATTAGGTTATTTGTCTTTGTGTTATGGAGATTTAAGATTTCTTTATACATTCTGGATGTGTGTCTCTATCAGATATATGACTTTCAAATATTTTCTCATAGTCTATGACTTTATTTTATCTTATTTATTTATTTTGAGGAAGATTAGCCCTGAGCTAACATTTGCCACCAATCCTCCTCTTTTAGCTGAGGAAGATTGATCCTGAGCTAACATCTGCACCCATCTTCCTCTACTTTATATGTGGAATGCCTGCCACAGCAGGGCTTGATAAGCAGTGCATAGGTCCGCCCCCAGGATCAGAACCAGTGAATCCTGGGCTGCCGAAGCAGAGTGCGCGAACATAACCCCTATGCCATGTGGCCAGCCCTTGACTTTATTTTTTTAATGAAAATTTTAAATTGCAAATTCCAGGTCCACTAAATTTATGATAGTATACTTGGTGCTGTCCGTAGGTCTCTGAGGCTGTGTTCATTGTCTTCAGTCTTTTACCTTTTACTTGTCAAACTGGATAATTTATCTTGATCTATCTTCAAGTTCACTGAATCTTCCTTCTTCCATTTCAAATCTCTTGTTAGCCTATTTAGGTCATACTCAAGAATTGTCATTTTGTTCTTTTTTATGATTTCCATTTCTTAATCAGCTCTTCTATAGCTCTCTCATTTTCAGGATGATTCCATTATGTGTTTGGTTGGTCCACTGCTTACCCCTACTGAGGTCAAAATCTCAGGCTATCAGAGCTGTAGGTTTTCCCCATTCATTTATAACCAAGTTTGCTAGTTTATTGATAATGCAACTGCAGCTGCAAGATTCTTCCCTCTGCTTGGAATCAGGCACACTCCTTGTGCAGTAAGGACAGTCTTGCCCTTGTGATATTGACAAACTTGGGAAGGGAGATGGAAGATAGGAGCAGCCCCACGCAAGGAAACCATAGACTCTTGCTGTTCTTCACTAATGTCCTAGCAGTTTCTCTTGAGTAAACACTTCTCAATTTGTTTGCTTTCGGTTGGTTTCCAGAACCCCGGAATAGTTTTTATCAAATTTATTCAGTTTAACATTTGTTTCATGAGGACAGAATTATTTACTGACCTCTTCGTTATATGCATAGTTAGAAGTCTCACCTCTGTCTATTGAATTTGGTAAGAATTCTATTTACTGCATATTTGAACTATTTCTCTTAGAGAGAAGTAGTATATTGCTATCCAGATAAAATGGTAGCAATCATTTAAATTCACTACTTCATGTCATTACTCTGCTAGGTGTTTTTCATACAGGATGTATATTCTTCAGAATAGCTCTGAAAGGTAGATAGTGGCTTCATTTTACAGGTGCAAACACTCAGGATTAGAGAGGTAAATTATTTGGCTTTTCATGCTATTATTAATAGTGCCATTGGTTTGCTTGTGTTGACACTGACTTAGATAGCTTGGGTATCAGGAAGGAATGTTCAAATAGAATTGTTAGTCATTTTTATCTCAGTAAGCCAGTTAAATTTGACTCAGCCAACATTTCTCAAGTACTTAACCAGAATCAAGTAATATTCTAGCTGCGAAGTGTGAAGGACAGTGCTGCAGGGAGAAGAACTGAAAGAGGGTGACATAGAATGTGGGATATAAGACAGAACAAGACATGGTCCCCTCTCTCAAGGAATTTGTAATCACACAAGAGAAGACATATTCAACCAGTTGTAATATGACTGACTGATAAGTGTTCTGACACACTGATACTCAAACCTTAACGTGCTTTCAAGTTACATTTTACACTGCAGGTTCTGATTCAGTGAGTCTGAATGGGACCTGAGATTTCATATTTTTAGCAAGTTTCCAGGTGATAGAGATGCTGCTGATTTATGGATCACACATTGAGGAGCAAAGCTCTGGTATTGGTGTAAGCAAGGAGTTATAAGAGCATACAGAAGACGTTAATTTTGCTGTGGTTAGTTGAGGAAGAAAACTTCGTCTCAGAGAGATTAAACAATTTGCTGTTTTGAATTTGTGTTTATAATGCCATTGGACATACATTGGAATTGGATAACATTTGATCTGAGCCTAAAATGATAAGAATTGTAGTAGAAAAGCTAGCCTTTCCAAGTAGAGAGGAAAAACTTTGGCAAGACATGGAAATAATATATTTATGTATGTTATTCATGGGAAACACCTTTTTAAGACTTTTTTTTTTTTTTTTTTTTTTTTGCTAGCTGAAACAGAATACCCAATTAGGGGAAGTTTCCAAAACTGAGCCAATATGTTAGGGTAATGATCGCTGCTGTAAAGAAGAACTCCAAATCTCAGTGGCTTAAAACAGTAAACGTTTATTTCTTACTCACCTAGGAATTCAATATGGGTGTTCCTAAGATATCTCCCTCTTAAGCAACGATTTGGGGACTGTTATCTGTAACACCACCATCTTCGATATGTTACTTTCAAGGTCACTGTACATCTTTTTATCCAGATTGCTCAACAGTAAAAAGCGTAGAGAAGGCACACCTGTTTCTTACTACCTTGCCAATGAAAGTGAAACTCATTATTACTCTCACATTCTATTAAAATATCACAGAGCTCCCTCCAGGTTCAAGGGGCAACATGGCTAGGTGGAGAGACGTGAGTGTCTTGCAATTAGTTGTTCACTCTTCTCTGGAGTGAGTGTGTGAGATGGGTCTGGAGAACAGGAAGTTGCAAACCATTAACGTATTGGTAATATATTATTCACTTATCAAAGAACATTTAAGCACTTTTTGTAAAATAGCATGTTATAGTACTGTGGTAAATTTCTAATGTTAATGATTCTGTTAAATTTTCTAATGTTAATGATTCTATTAAATTTTACACCTCTTAATTAAGAGAGAGATGGTTTAAGTTTGTTCTATAATTCTACTCTTATAGAATATGTTTAACTTTGTTGTTCAAAAGTTCTGTTTTTTTCAACATTCATCTTGCCTTCCAACCACCCCACTCCCCAGTAGGAGGTGACAGAGGAGATGAGTGAAAGGAGAATCTCTGTTCCTCCCTTCAATTTGCTAGTTTTTGGTCAAAGATGAAAATAAAGAAGCAAAATAAATTGAAACCAAAACTAAACAACCTAATCCCTGCATAAACATTTGTATAGAATTAGAGTTTTGTTTTTCTTTAAAGGAAGGAACAATGTTTATATCTATTAGAGATCAATGTAATATATTTTAAGTTTCAGGAAATCAAAAGTAAAACACATTTTATGAATTAACATAATCCAGCAGGGAAAAGAGATTAGGCTAGAAGAAGACAGAGCCTGTTTCTAATTCAAGCCCCAACATTTTGTATCCATTTGGCTTTGACCTAAGCTTTATAAGCTTGCGTTTCCCCGTCTGTGCAATGGGGTCATAATATCTGTTCCCTCTCCTTGCATGATTATTTTAAGAACAAGAAAAGTAAAATAAGCATATACACTCTTACAACTGAGGAAAGTAATACTTAAATTTAAGATGTTCTAGGAAAGAAAATTTCCATTTATTGGCAGTTTATTTACACTTAATTAACAGAGCTTTAAGATATTTAGATATAGCTTTCCATTTTATCAATTATCCATGATGTTTATCTTATTTTTTAACAGTAAGTTTAACTTAAGGATAAAATCAACTTCTTTTGGCCATTTCAGAATCTCGTAATATGCTACCTAAAAATGTCATAAAAGTTAGTGGAACATTGATAGCAAGATTCATTCTAGGACAGAAATAACCTTTGCTTTGTGTTATTTAAATAAACATATATCTTTCAATGATATTTCTATCTTTATCATTTCATATAAAATCAATACTATTGTTTTTGAGATTTTTAAAAATGTAAAATGAAAACTAGACATTTTAACCACCTTTGAAATCAACAGATCTTTATTCTGGGGAATTTAAGATCAGACCTAGATTAAATTATTCTGTTTAAAAGACATTTTTTAAACTACAAGTATTTCTGGAAGGATGAAGCATTACCGTTAGCTTGAATTTCTTTTAAAAATAAGGATTACGTAGCTCTATATAGGCTGTTTGATGATCACTGGGAAAAGTTGGAGCAGATACTATAGGTTTGTATACAGACAGCAATATATGTGCATAGGTCATGTTAGTCATTTTTCATAGATAATTTGTTAATTCAGTGTGATGTATTAGTTAATTTGATGTTCACTGATTTATTTCTAGAATCAGATTGTGGTGAATCTTAACAGATTTACAAAAGGTCAGAACTGCAAAATTTCAATGTAATCTTAGCTATTTAATTAGGTAGCTAGATGACAATTTGAAAATAGGAATATTTTCATGGGAGAGTACAAAATAATTATTTCTGATTCTTGCTGAAGTGTTTCTCTATCTTGAGGCCATTTGGTAAGAAGTGAGACCTATTGCTGTGTTCCCAGTGCCAGGTCCTCAGAGAGCCTCTGAAGGGTCTGCATCTTCCCCCTGGAGTTCGGTGCAAGCTCCAATGGGATCCAGAATTCTGCAGGGGCCTTGGCGGACCAGGGTAGTTGCTGATAGACACCCCTCAGAGAACAGGGCCTCCCTGAGATTTGCCTCTTCCTTTGCAGCCACTCTGAAGGCACACGAAAATGTTTTTTGAATTATTTTTCTCAATTATTTATTCTAATTCTGCAGTTCTTCCTCTTCCTCCCCCAACACCTCATTTTCACCAAATGTTATCAGCCAGGCACTGTGGTAGCCACACAAAGATTTAAGAAGATGTGATTTTTCCTTCTGTGAGATTTTATAGTATGATGGGATAGATAGACGCCAAAAGGTGGTGTAAAATCAATATTATATGAGCTGGTAGAGGTTACAGAGGATGGGCACCTCCCAGCTGAGGGAGGAGGGAGGGGATAGTTTCCTGGACCTGCGGGAGTAACTCAGGATGAGTCCAGAAGGAGAAGTAGAAGTCTACAGGCAACGAAAGGAGTAAGGGAGAGAGGGCCTTCCTGCTACGTGAAAGTTATGAGCAAAGACACAACACAAGAGACCAGGGATGCCTTGGAGTTTACTAGGGAGCCATGTGCGGAGACACTTCCTGATGTGCACTTTTGAATAGTTAATACTTTCTAAAGACATTTCATCACCAAGGAATATTCATTACTGCTCATTCAAGCTCCTACTAGATTAGCTATATTCAGTTCTTTAGCCGTGATATGCACAAAATAACACATATATCTTTTGGGGGTTGACCTTGTGGAAAGGCTATGAGTCATCAGAATTATACACACCTTGGTCACTTCTCAGCTCTGCCACCCACTCACCAGGTGACCAGGGGCAAGTTATTTAAACTCTCAAAGCTTTAGTTTCTTTATCCCTAAAACAGAGATAAAAATGGTTATGCCTTAGAGTTGCTTTGAGAATTAAATATGGTTTGTTTTTAAGATACTTAGGATAGTATGAACCCAAACTAGCCCCTCAATAGATGGCAGCTGTCACTGTTATATTGGTTGATATAAACGTCAATTTGTCTTTTTAAATATTAAATAAAATTTATTGGATTTTAGGAGGCATAGAATAATGAAGATATGATCTGATGTATCTAATTTACTTAGGTTGACATATTAGGCTTTTTAATCATATTTTATTTATTTGTTAATAGGCAAAATCTCAAATGTTATCTAATGTATTGGATGTTGCCCATCGGTTTATAAAGGAAGTTAATCCAGATGAACCCAAGGGAGAGAATCATTCAACAAAAAAGATTAGTAAAAGTCAGCATAAACCCAAATCTCTTTTGCAGGGGAGCAGCTCTGAGGTAAGCTGAGGAAACTATTGTAGACATTTTCTGTCATATATAATCATGGAGACCATCATTCATATACTTCACTGGAGCTGTAGAGTTTTAAAGGTTTTTTATCACATTATTGTTTAATATGAATTTGTTCTTTAATGAATCAAACATATCTTGGCTGTAAAAATCTTTTTAAGCAGATTACTTTGATTCCACTGAATGCTGATTTTTTTGATGAATGATTCTTTGATGAATGAATGTGGCTTTCTGGGCATTTCCAACACATCAGGAAATGAATGAGTGTTGAGAAGAAACATAAAAAATATAGCACAATGCAATATAACAAATTCGTATTAATCAGGACTCTGAGGAAGCTAAATCTACCAAACCTTGCCAAGTGTTTTAGGTGACAGGCAATTTCACAGTTGTTTTAAATTGGATTTATAACACATTCTGGTAGTTATTCGGATTGACTACTGATGCTGTGGTGTGCTAGATAAGCTTTTGTCAGCTCATGTCTATATTTTTATTATAGACTTGTATTGATTCTTTAGCAAGAAACAAACTTTCTCAAATTTTGATCTGTGTAAGAGTCTTCCTGTTTTTAGTTGCCACTTACCTTTTCACTACAGTTCAGAAATAGTGGATAAGTTGGCCAAAGTCACACTGCTTGTTACTTGGTGACAGAGTCGGGCTTAAATTCCAGTCTGTTGAGTTCCAAACCTCTGGTCATAGAACTTTTATAAAAGAACAGGTGCTCTATGCTTGCAGGACCTCTTTCCAGCAGAGAAATTATGCTTGAATTGTCCAGGAACGTCAACATAGTTGCATGGATTTTGCTTTCTAGAAGCCCTGCCAAGGGTGTTTGTGAAGAATCACTGAATGGGTTACATCCTTATCATTATAATAACAATGTTGAGGACTGACTATGTGCCAGAGACTCTCCTAAATATTTTACATGTATTATGTCTTTTTTTATTTCTTAATTATTCCTTTTATTTTAAGATGAGAAAATAGTGGCGAAGAACAGTTTTTTTTGAATTGCCCAAGGTATCATTGACAGTGGAACTTAGATTTGAACCTGGAACTTATGACTCCAAAGTACTTGCTTTTAATCACTACACACAGGCTGTGGTTTCAAGGCTTACTCCTTCATGCCTGCCATTTTATCTAATTTATCCTATCAATAAAAATAGTGATAATTCAACAGTTAACATTTATTAAACACCTTATGCTAGGAATCGTGCTTAATCCTTTATTCACCTTATCCAATAATCACATAAGTTTTGCATCATTATTACCCCATTTAACAGATGAGAAAGGCAGAAAGGAGTTAAGTAACTAGCCCCACCAGACAGCTATAGGGCTTACTCCTTTGCCTGTGCTAATTTTAATCCCTACAATAAATGCTGCCTCTTGTCCCCAAAGGTAACTGTGTATGCTATATGGGCCTGCCATCTCTTGTCTTAACTTAAAAACCATTAATTCAGTGGTTTCTTCCAGGAGTATATGTTGGAATCAAGTTGAAGAAATGTTAAAGAAACATAACTGAGTTCAGTGTCTCTGTGGTTGGGTCCAGGTGTGTGTGGTTTTAACAGCTGCTCAGTGATTCTGGTGAACACTCCTGGTTGGGCTCACTGCTATCGACCCCCAGGGGTGCACCCATACACAGTACGCATACTGAAGAGATGCCCTCCTCGGATGCTTGGTCCTCCTCTGTGCTGAAGAGCAGTGGTTTAAGTATCACAAGCACTGAGTGAGTTTGTTAAAAATGTTCATTCCTGGTCTGCCACTCAAATTTTGATTTTTGTACAGCTGGGTTAGGGTCCAGGAATCTGGTATCAAGCAATTCGAATGCCTGGAAGAGTTAAAATAGTGTTAAAGTGTTAAAGTGTCTTCGAGCTTTTCCTATGAATTCAAGCCAATGGATATCCTTGGAAAAGGATGCAGTTCATGAAAGAGTTTCCATTTTAGACACGGAAACCTGGGTTTGACCCTGGTTTTCTTACAGTCCTGAAATATAGGGCCATTTACTTAGCCTTTTTGATCCTCCATTTCCTCTTCTGGAAAGTGAGGATATGAAAACATATCTTGCAAGGATATCATGTGGCCTGGAGGGGTAATGAATGTACTACACTGGATCCCATGTGCTCCTTCAAATTTCCTAGTCCCTTTGGAATTGGGCAGGCTCTGAGTGGAAGTGACATATAACAGTTGTGGGCTGAAACATTTAAAAGCCAGTGTACAATCCTCTGACTTTTCCTTCTCCTACCACCACTATGTAGAAGGCAAGTATTCCAAAGGCATAGCTATAAAACGCAAATGTCTTATATCTCTGATTTATTGCTTGGAAGGGAGAGTCCCTGGAGAGCTTCTGGAACCACTGCAAACTTTAAACATTTTGTATTAAGCACTGGGTTTTCAGTACTCCTTCATGAGTGTAGCATACATACATGAACATAGTCATGTATCACTTACTAGATACCTGCAAATACCTTCACACATAATTCTAAAACTCAGTATTTTCAAGCTAAATTCATCACCTCTCCCCCAAAACCTACAGATGCTATTGGTGGCAGCCAATCTCCTAGCAGGAACAGTTATTTTCTATAGTCCTTTCTCCTCCTCCTCCGCACATCCGTTCAGTTACCGTGTCCCATTCAGTCTACAATCTAAAAGCTATCTTGAATATTTGATCACTTCTATCCTTATTGCAATTCCAAGTACTGAAACTAACTTTTTCTTAAAGTGCAAAAGGTTTATAAAGAGGAAAGTGCATTTCATTCCCTCCCCTTCTAGAAGTTAATAATCATTCCAGTTTTGTATGTATGTATTTCTTTACACAAATATTAATATGTTACATACTGCCATGCAAACATGCTTTTTACACTTAATAATATGGTTTTAATATCTATATAAGCACATTCTACAGTCTTCTCATTCTATATAGTGGTTGTAAAATACTCCATTTATTAGATATGAAATGACTTCTTAAAATCTACTTTTCAGTGATCCACATTCACACTGTTTCAATCTTTTGCTAGTACAAACTATGGTATAAATAATGAATAATTTTGAAAAGTGTTGTTTTGCCTTTATGTAGGTGTATCCATATGATAAAATCCTGAAATTCCTAGATAAAGAGGGTTTTGCATTTGTAATGTTGATAGATATTGCCAAATGGTTATTGTTTTACTTAGTTTCTTTGCATCCAAACTCACTATTCCCCGATTTCTCTCTCTCCCACACTACTGTGTGGGACTCTTCAATGGCTTTGTGTTTCCAACATGTTTAAACCTAAGTTCCTCTATATGGCAGGCAAGATCCTTATGATCTGCCCCTGCTTGTCTTTCCACCCTTTTTATTTTCTCATAACTCACTTTTTGCTGGAGCAACACAACTACTTACAGTTCCATGCCACTGTGCTGTTTGACTCCATGTCTTAGCATATGTACCATTCCCTGTCTCTGAAATACTGCCCCTGCCACTTTCTGCCCGTAGAATTCTTGTTTATCTGAGTTAAATAGCTGCTCCTTGCATCTGTCTCTGCTGTGGACTTATTAACCTGTGTTTCTGTGGCCAACAGTTAGCACAGTCTCTGGCCACCTTCCCAGATGCTTTTCATTTTATTATTTAAATTTTTTTGTACACATGTTTAGCAATCTTCTCTCAACTGTACTTTAACAATCTGCCTGTTTATTTTGCAATTAAGGGCTTAACACAGAGGATTCCACTCTTATATCTAGAAGAGACAATGGAGATTTAGTAATTTGATCAGTGTAGGTAATCCACATTTGATAATTCAGCATTGGTGTGGAATTTATTTTGCTTTGGTTTCCTAACTTGGCTGTTTTCTCCGATTCACTGGATAACTGCCAAATCCTACCTTTATTTTCTTCTCTGTTTCCACAGTGGATCTCTATTTTGTACTGAGTTCATCCTTTCCCCCATCATTTAGCTGAGAAGCATGCAGTGTTTCATATGTGCTAATTAATTTGTTCATTCATTCAACTAACTTTGAATGACCTCCTCCTTTATACCAGGCTCTACTCTTGGCACTGAGGAAAAAGACAAAATCCCTGACCTCATTAAATTCTAGTGGAGAGAGACAGGCAATAAACAAATGAACATTAGTAAATTTGCGTGGAGATACATTACAGGGAGAAAAATAAAGCAGATAAGGGATTAGAAAGTGGGGGACAAAGGGGTTAATTTTTTTTAGAGTCATCAGCAAAGACCTCTTTGATTGACATTTAAGCAGAGACCAAATGAAATGAGTGGAATGGGTATGTGAGGATATGGAGAAGGACCATTCCAGGCACTGCGTATAGCTAGTGCAAGGCCCTCAGTGGGAATGTGCTTGATGGGTTCCCAGAACTGCAGGAATATGTTTGGCTGGAGCAGGGTGAGTGAAGGAGAGAGCTGAAGGAGGTGAAGTAGAAGGCAGAGGAGTACGCAGTTGTGTAAGGCCTCGTAGGTCCTAGTAGGAACTGGGGGTTTCGTAGAGTATCCTTGGAGGGTTTTGAGCAGGGGAGTGACATGATCATATTTCGTGTTCAGAAACTGCTCTTTCTGCTGTGGGAGGTTGCAGGGAGCAGGCGATTGAGAAGCAGGATTAGATACAAGGCTGTTGCAGCTTTCCAGGGAGAACACTGATGAATAACTAGTGGTAAATCTTCAGTCCTGTAGGCTCTAGTTTTAATAATTTCTGAAGAGACCGTTTATAATTGTCAATGGAGTTTTAAAGAAGTCAATAAAGCAAACAAATAAGTACAACTTAAAAACACTCAAGTTACAGAACAATGTGTGATTCATAATACCTGATAATTAACGCTACCTGTCTTTTAAGATACAGAAAATTTAGTAAAGCATACTTAGATAGATTTTTAATTAATTTAGGTAGAAATTTCAACAACAAGAAGAGCAGAATGTACAAATCCAAGAGATAGGCTCTTGTGTGGAGGATCATTTGATGAAGAAGCATCTGCCCAGTCCTTTCAGGAAGTTTTAAATCAACATGGAACTGGACATCATGATGACAATGAGAAACAGAACTTACAAGCAGCAAAAGCAGGTACACCTATCTTTATAAAATGAATGTTGTAAGGTAAAGCTGAGTTTATTTTATTTATCTCCATTCTCTGTGAATATAGATGGAATGTTCAAAAACTAGTAACATAGGGATAGCAGTTTGATAAAACTCCCCAAGGGAGTACTCGCTGTGTGACTATTGTTTAGTGGTTTAATATGTATGAATACTGGCCACTGGGGGTCTTTGTGTTTGTTTCTGACAAATACAGGCTGTTGAATGAATGGCAAACTAGATTCTTTCAGCTCCCCCTCTCCTACCAGGAAATTTTTACGAGGACAACTATTCCTTTTTGAGATGTAATTACAAAACATAAAATGGGACCATCTGTGAGATAGAGAGGTAAAGTGTTTTTTTATATGAATGTCTTAAAATATATTTCAAGGGCTACTGCGGACTTTAGAGGGAGAATTGATTTGTGTTTTGTTTTTCTTTCTTTTGGAAGAAATATTTCTTGTTTTTATTTCTGTGTGATGATTTCGCACCCATGTTCTAGACATTGAAGATCTGGATGACTGGAGTGTACCGTATCTTTGCTTTAAGTTTCCTGGTATCTCTTGAGAATTTTCATGTGCTTTTAAAGTGTGTGATTTATTAATTTTATTACTCAGAATCTTTTAGAGACTTCCAGTTGCTTTTCATTGAAAATATAATGATAGATGATAAATTTTAATCATGTATCTTGGTTGACAGCATCCAATTTTATTATTTCATTTCATTCTTTTCCAGTGAAGGAACTCTCCTGATTATTCCTCCTTTATAACGTAGAGTAATTCTTAATATCAAGGTATCACACACCATCTTGCCAACTAGAATTGGAGTTTTTACTAAATAATGTTCTCTCTTTCAAATATTTTTTTCTATATTTGCTCACGATTCGTCAATTTCATTAACATTTCCAAGACTTCATTTGTATACTCTCTTTTTAGTATGTACCTAAATATACCTCCCTTTGGCAGTGTTATTTTATGTGCTTTTTATTTGTATTTTCATATTTTGATTTATTTTTCTTTTCTACTCTGAAATGAATTGACTTCCATGGAAATACCTTTTTAATTGTCCTTTTTGAAATACGTAGTATTTAAAATAATACTGGGACTGATTTGATAAATTAAATCAGATTAGATTAGAGAAATCCAAAACCATTTAAAATTTTTGTTTTTCATAGTGGAAATGACTATATTATGAAAGTAATATGATTATTTTAACAGATTTTGTTATATAAAAAGTTACCGAGAAGAACATGAAAATATCCTAATCCTCCCATCTAGAGATAATAAATGTTAACATTTTGGTCCAAATTTTTAATACACATCATTACACACACATACACACACACACACACACACACACACAAGCATAAATGGGGTAATACTGTATATGCTATTTGTTAACTTGCATTTTCCCTTAGATTCTGTCATGGACAACTTTTCATATAAATATAGATACATGTCATCATTTGTAACTTGAATAGTGTTCTCTATGCCATAATTTACTTAATTAGACCTTTATTGATGGCTATTTCATTTCTAATTCTCACTATTGTAAAGAAGTTATGATGATCATCTTAGCTATTGGTGCACTTGTATGATTGCCTTAAAATGAATTTCTAAATCTAGAAATGTTGTGTTAGAGGTGACTTATTTTATAAAATTTTGATGAATATTGTCAAATTGTCCACTAAAATGATGACTGTGTCAGTCATGCTCCCACTGACAATGCGTGAGATGGCTATTTACCCATATATATAGTTCTTTAACTTTAGACAATTTGATAGACAGTAAATGACTTTCATCTTTAACTGGCTTTTCACTAACACTTGTGAAATGTTGTTGGCTATTTTTATTTTTTGCCAATAAATTTTGTTCTTCATTATTTGCCAATATTTAGGTATAAGTAATGTTTTAAATGTTAAGGGAAGAAAACATTCCTCTGTTATTATCATTCCATCAACAAATAATGAGTACATATTATGTGCTGTGGGGGAAAGTGATGTGCAAAAGCAATGACAATCTCTTCTGGCACTCACAGTCCAAGTGGAGGTCAGAGATTCAATCGAATGATCAGCATACCCTGGATGGAGAAGTGCAATACCTACACCCATGAAAATTACCACGCACTGAGGAAGTTGCAGTATTTTGTCAACTTGTATCACATGAATCTGGGAAGCAATTAGAGGAAGAGATTTGAAGAATGTTGGATTAAGGAAGCTAAATATCAGATTAGATGAGGTTGAATTTATCAGTATAGATGTACTCGCATAGGATTTGAGTCTTAATCTGTTGGCTCAAGCTCTTCGGCAATGACATTAACAATCCACCTACTAAACTGGTTAATTGAAGCCTGGACTTGATTTTTCAGTTTATGAGATTGAGATACTGGAACTTCCCTGACGTTTTGTAGGGGAAGAAATTTGAAGGCTCTGGAAGACAGAAATGTTGGAATTGATAATGTACAACCTGCTCATGCAGGTTTAACTCTACCATCTATGAGGGCCCAGAGGACTCTCTCATTGCTGAGATATTAAGCACCAGTATCCTGAAAAAGGTTTGTTGTGGGCTTTCCTCTATAGGCTGAAGATAGTTGTGGAAGGAGATGCTTTAAGTGAATTGAGCTGCCTATTTTCAAAGGAATAATGAAAACCTGGATTGGTAGAGTCCAGGTGTTGGCACATAATCATCAAAGTTGTGGTGGAAAAATTACCAAAATAAGGGGCAGGGAAGAGTAGTAATCAGAATATTTCAATTCACAGAGATCTGTGATGCTAATTGGGATACCTAGGAATGAAAAAGTTGTACAGTTTCTTGTTTTACTTTTATGAGTAGAACATTTCTGTCTCTGGGCAGAGACTCAACTTGAGCCACCATTTTGGGGATTCAGAGTTTTTATAAAGTTCCTAGACCTAAGCCAGTCCACAGATCTCGAGCCTCTTAATTGAGATAGAGGCTGAATCTTTTTAAGGATTTTGTAGTATGGCCACAGGGGCACACTATATATCTTCCTCCAAGCCTTTACCACAGAACTTATGGCTATTTACCAGAATAAACATGCAGTGAGGAAAGGCAATGTCCAGACCTTCAAAGGAGTTATTAGATTCTAGCTCTGAGCTGACACTTATCCCTGGAGACTCTAAATACCACCATAGTCCACCAGTCAGTCTTAGGGGTTTGTGGAAGTGAAGTGATCAATGAAGTCTTGTCTTGATTCTGTCTAATGGTAATGCATTGGGACTGTGGGACCATTATGTGGTTATTTGTCCAGTCTTAAATGTATAGTAGGAATGGATATACTTACTAACAGACAGAATCTCTATATGGGTAGTCTGATCTGTGGCATAAAGATTGCTATGGTAACACATAAGTAGAAGACCCTAGAATTGTCCCCTGCCACCAACTACTATGCTAAAATTGCATGCCAGAAGGCAATACTACATTTCTGGGGATAGCAGAGATTAATGCCACCATCAAAGACTGAAAGATGCAGGAATACTTCTTTTTATTATATTTCCATTTAATTTGCCTTTTTGGTGCAAAAGCCAGTGGTCTCGCAGAATGACTACTGGTTATAGTGAACTTGATCAGATGATGATGATGCCAATCGCATTTGCTTTTCTGGATATAGTGTCTTTACTGGAGAAAACCAACACATTCTGTGTGACTGCATGGGCAGCTATGGACCTAGTACATGGCTTGGTAAAGTTTTCTGTAAAGGGCCAGATAAATAGTTTAGGTTTTGAGAGTCATTCAGAACTACTCAACTACTCAACTCTGCAATTATAGTGTGAAAGCAGTCATAGACGATACATAAACAAATGAACGTGGCTATATTCCAAAAAGACTTTATTTATGGACACTGAAATTTGAATTTCCTGTTGTTACTACATGTCATAGTATATTATTCTTCTTTTGACTTTTTCAATCACTTAAAATCACTCTTAGCTCGAAAGCCGTGCAAAAACAGTTAGTGGGCCAGATTTGACCTGTGGGCTGTAGCTTCTGATCCCTCACCTATCAAATATATCCTCTTCTATTTCTATTAGTAACGTTAATCAGAAATAGTTTGATTTCATATGTCAGGGATAACAGTCTACCTTCACAACCTTCCTCCAGACCTACATTAACTCTCCTGCTTTCCAACATTATATAGTCTGAAAAGACGTTGATTGTCTTGATATTGCCCACTGATTTTGCAGTCTGTGTTCTCTACCTATGTTATTAACGCCACTCAGATGATCTCTCCCACAGCCACTGCTTTCAATGACTTTATAACAGTTCTCTTATTTTGTCCTTTCAAACCTAGGGTTGGTAACAGCTTTCCACTGTTTTCAGTCTCTGGATACTTCAACATCACTTGTTTCCTTAACCCTATCAAATGGTGATTAGTCCCTTCATTTGACCTTCTTTGAATTACCCCCTTGAGTATTCTTTTTCCTGTCAGGATCTCGACTGATACAGGTGGTCAGAAAAAGGATTTATAAGAAACAAAGATTTGAATTGAGGTCTAGAAAATGAATTGAAGAATAAGGACAGAAAATAGTATGTGCAAAGGGTCTGTGGTGGAGGGAACATATTGTGTTAACGGAACTAAAGATAATTGTGGATGACTGAACCTTAAAGAGCAAGAAAGGAGTGTTATAGCCCAACAGACTAGAGAGGAATTACATTTAGTGGCCTGGAAAGATAAGCCTGTAAAGAAGACAGAATGTCATAGATATAGGAGGAAAGTTGGTAAAGCATATTATTGTAAAAGCCAATGGAAGATAGTGTTTTTAAATAAAGAAGTGAGGTTAACAGCGTGGCTGCTGTGGAGGATCATTAAGACGAGGATGTTTGTTGATATAATATGTGAGTTTTTTGTCCCAGAGTATTATATAAATGATGTTTTTGTGTATGTATTATGTGTATATGTTTGTAAATGTTTTCCTTTTCCTAAGGTATTAAGTAGATATAAAATAACATTTGTAAAATTTATATAGCTTATGGAGAAAAATGAAACAGTAAGCACCTGTTCTCTCCCCTCTAAGAGATTATCACTAACCTGAGTTTTGTGTTTTTTCATTCTCTTGATTTCTTTGCAGCTTACTGCATGTGTGTATCTCTAAACAATCTATTGTTAATTTTGCATGTATTAGATGTTATGTAAATAGAAAGATAGTATATGTATTATTTTGCAACTTGTTTATTTCACTCAATATTATTTTACTGAGACTTACCCAAGAAGATGTGCATAGTTGTATTTCATTCATTTTCACTGTTTAATAGTCTTCTGTTATATGAATATACCACTATTTACCTGTTTAAATGTTGATAGTTGTTTGGGTTGTTTCCCACTTTTGCCGTTACGAACAATGCTATTATGAATATTCTTGTATGGGTCTCTGGTACACACAAACATGCATTTCTAGGATGTCTATTCCTGGGAGTGGAATAGCTGGGTCACAGGGTGTGCGTGTCTTCAATGATACTAGATAAAGCTGAATTATTTACCATAGTATTTGTATCAGTTTGCATTCCTACCTGCATAAGAGGTTTGGTTGCTCTCCATAATCGCCAGCACTTACATTGTCAGATCAAAAAATTTTTGCTGGCCTGATGGAGATGAAATGGTATATTTAATTTGTGTACCTCATTAAAAATAACAATGAGCATCTTTGATATGTTTCTTGGCCTTTTAGCTTTGTAATGTTCTTTCAGTTTCCAAGTGTTCTAGTTATTTCTGTTACTGATTTCTAACTTGATTTTATTTTACTGTCCTCTAAAGGTTGTTTTCCTTCTATGTGAAAGGCAAGTAAGTACTTACAATGGCCTAGAAGTTTCCATGTGATCGGAAGTCCATTATCTCTGTAATCTCATCTCCTGTTATTCTCCTCCTGGCTTGCTCTGTTTCAGCCACACTGGCCTCCTGTCTGTTCTTCAAACATGTCAGGCATATTTTCCCGTTAACACTTTTGCACTATCTATTAAGGAAAATACCCACCATCCCATCAATATGAACAAAGGGACATCTCACACAAATTCTCACAAAAAGTAGCCAGTGACCCATGAGACAGGGGAGCAAATGAAAACCCCAGTTACATAGCTTCTGTGGCATTTTTCAGGGAGATGTACCTTACAAGTCCGTGTGTTCTAGCTTTGTTTTCTATAAGCAATCCTGCACAAGGGCTGTCGTGCTAAATGCATTGCGTAGCTAAAGATTCTCCTTCTAGCAAATAGCATTAATCTATTTGCCAGAAGGTCAACAGTTATTAACATATTTACAAGCAAATTAACCCAGGTCATCTGCTATCCTGCTTTCCTGGGACTGTGTCATTGGTAATGGGAGAAGAGTGAATCACAGGCCAGCTGCTTTTCTTCCTTCCTCCTCATCATCCTAGATTTGGGGGTTATCTCTCAAGCCCCGTGGCTCTTCTCTATGACATACGCAGTAAAAAACAGTGAGTATTCAGTTTTTCTTTCAGCTTCACTGTCAAGAAATATTTTGTTTTGCAGTGGAAACGGGGACTCATAGTGGAGGGATCTCCTTTTCCCCATGACTTACTTGCTCACGTCCTTGACTCCTGCTCTTTCACTTTAATGCATTCTGGTGGTTTTTCTCAGGACTTTCTCCAATTGCTTTCTTCAGTGCTGCTCTAGTCTTTGGGAAGAAGAAGAGTTACATTCTTTTAGTTTATTTCTGTTGCTGACATTTGGCTGTTTCTGGAAGCTAATCATTGAAGTCTGTAGTGAGATTGTGACTGTTCTGTAGTTTTGAAGTCTATAAAAATAATGTTTTCTATCTTTATCACTCTCCTTTCTTCTCCTCCAACATTTCTCCCCCTATGCTGGTCAGTTTTGAGAGAGGGGTGATATCTGGGAGAGTGGAGAGACTAGTAATCCCTGATTTACACTACTTTCTTTCCCAGAAATCTCCATCAGTTTTAGAACTCTCTCAATAGTCATTTTAATTTAGTAGTACTTCAGAAACATCTGGAAGTAAACTGCCGTGTAGATATAAATTCTTGAGGACAGTTGTCTCCTGCAGGTGCTGTTCTGAGTTATTTATTTTCTGTTTCCCATAATGTGTAAATATTATTGTCAGTGGCTATAATCCATACCTTTATGTGTGTGTGCATTTATAGAATATATAATGAATCTATTTGTATTTGTTTTTATTATTTAAAAGAATTAGTTGCTTTAAAAAACTTTGTGAATCATAACATCCTTTCATTTCAAGGGATTATTGAAGAAAAATATATGGTCATTTAATAAATCACCAAGTTCAATATTTTTCATTATTTTAACCTAGAATTATTGATTATATAGATAAATATCAAAGCATATTTGCCTCAAAAATGGTAGGTTTTGTATCTTGAGAGAAGATGTAGTAATTTCTAGATGAGGTTACATTACTTATGCACATTATGTTTATTTTTATAGACTCACTGGAAGAATGTGAAGTACAAACTAATCTAAAAATTTGGAGAGAGCCACTTAAGATTGAATTTAAAGAAGACAGTTTATCCTATATGGAAAAATTATGGCTTAAAAAACACAGGAGGTATTTTCTGAATTTTTGCATTATTAACAAGAAGGATAAAAGCTATTTATGCTCCTTGCTGTGTGACATGCTTTCTGTAACAATTTTGTATGTGTGCTTCATATTTGCATAAATAATTTTAAAGCAATATTAAATCCCTAGGACGTTTCCACTGTTCTAATAAGAATTTTAATTCTATTTATGTATATGCTAAGTCATTAATTTAGAGTTTGCCTTGAGAAATGGAAATGTATGTGTGGGGAAAAGGCACAAATATGGCATAGCATTTAAGAATAGCAAAAATAATGTGATAAATGAAAGATTACTTTGAAGGAATATTGCTGTCAGTTCTTTTACATTAGCATAAACTTTCAAGGCTCTACTATTCCGAATCTACTTTTAAGTTAATTAGACCTTTAATTTTGTAGTTTTAATAATAATATTCAAGTATATTTTATTCAAAGACTACAGCATTAGATGCATCATTTCACATGTTGTTTAAAAACTAAACTGTTAAAATAGTAAACCACAATGATGACTGAGTACATTAGAGTCATTCATCGTTTTACCATCATATGAACTAATTGAGAGGTGCTTTTAAAGGCCATCAGCTCAGTTGTCCAGCAACAGTGCTGTCCCCACTTCGTTGTGCCTATGAATCACCTAGAGACTCTGGTAAAATACAGATTCTCCTTCAGTAGGTCTGGGCGGGGCCTGAGATTTTGAATTTCTAACAGCTCCCAGGTGATACTGGTGTGGATGACTCTGGTCTCTGAACCACATTTTGAGGAGTGAGGTGTTGGAGGACCTGTCTAGAATGTACCTGAGGAATGGTCATCAAGCCCTTGCTTCACCTTCAGTCATACAAAACCACCCAGGAGGTGGCCCATTCCATCTTTGGAACATTCTGCCTGCTATAAAATCTCCTAATGAGCTATGATCTGTCTCTGGCTCGTTTCTAAACTTGGTCATAATTCTACCAATTAAGCCAATATAGAGCAAACTGAATTTATCCTCTCCATGGCATTCACTTCAGATTTTTGAAATCAGCCCTCATGTCTCCCTTGAAGCTTGTGTGTGACAGGTTAATATCTACCCCATGCCTCTTCACCTGTTTTTCATATGGCAGATTTTTGCCTTTTAAATTTTTCATTTTGCAGTAAGACATACAGAAGAACTGCAAAATAGTATAAGGGATTCCCATATATCATTCATTCAGCTTTCCCTAATGGTAACATCTTGCATAACCACAGAAACCAAGAAATCAAAACCAATAATGTTATTAACTGAACTACAGACTTTATTTGAATTTCATCAGTTTTTTCACTAACATCCTTATTCTGCTGTAGGATCCAATCCAGGATGCCACGTTGCGTTTTTGTCATATCTCCTTATTTATTACAATTCCTCTGTCTTTCCTTTTATTTCATGCACTTGACATTTTTGAAGAGCACCTGCCAGGTGTTTCATAGATTGTACTCAATTTGGGTCTATTTGATATTTTTTCATAATTAGATTAAGGTTGCATTTTGAGGAAGAATACCTCAGAGAGGATATGCCCTTCTCAGGGCATGATATCACAGGATCATGTTGTCAGTATATCTCATTACCAGCATGTTAACCTTGAACACATAGTTAACGTGGTGCTTGCTAAGTTTCTCCTCTGTAAAATCACTCTTTTCCCTTTATAATTAATGTCTTGGTCCATTTGGGCTACTGTAACAGAATACCATAGACTGGGTGACTTATAAACAACAAATATTTATTTCTCAGAGTTCTGGAGGTTGGGGGGGGTCCAGATTAAGGTACCAACAGATTCAAAATCTGGTGACAACCTGTGTCCTGACTCACAGATGTCCCTCTTTTCTCTGTGTCCTCACATGACTCTTTCTGGGCTCTTTTATAAGAGTGCTAATCCCATCTGGGAATCTGCCTTCCTGATCTAATCGACCCTATAGGCCCTCCCTATTAATACCATCACAATGGGCGATAAGATTTCAACATATGAGTTTGAGGGAGAGCACAAACATTCACATCATAGTAATTAACAAATATTTTTGGGGAGATATTTTGAGATGATGTAAAATCTCATTTTCTCCTAAACTTTCACCCACTAATTTTAGTATTTATCAGTGGATTTTGCCTGCAACAATTATTACTCTCCTGTTCTATTGGTGATTTTCTATTTCCCTATTTCTATTTCCTGCTCCAATTAATCATATAATTTACTAGATTGATAAATTAATATAGTTTATTAATTATTAATTCTTCCAGGAAGAATACCCCTTTTCCTACTTTCATTCATTTCTTCAATTGTTTATTTATGTGGACTCATGACTTTTTTTATTTTTAAGATTAGTATGCAATACTATTTTTGTTTATTTTCTGGCTCAAATACTTCCTCCTTTGATCATTTAGTGCTCTTTCAGGTTGACTTCTCTGTCCTTTCAACCTTTCCTTATCCTTTTTTTGTTGGTTGGTTGGTTTGCGTTGAACATCTTTTTATTTTTCTGGCACTCAAGATGCACTTCCCTGCCCCAGGAATCATTTCTCCAAAGAATCCTGATTCCTTTTATTGGAGAATGGTGTTCAGAAACCAAGATCTGCAGTCGAGGTGTGCTCATTGCTACTCAGGTGTCAGAGTCTAGGCCTTCTCAGAGAACAGGTAGATATGTATGTACACTACCCCAGTATGCACATGCATCTAAATTTATTTCTGTGCCTATCTAACAGAACATCCATTAAAGTGAACACTTTACGTGAGTGTTTATCTATGAGTTGAGCTCACATCATCTATGAGTTCACACTCATACCTCTGACTGCAAACCAGCATCGCACGGTTCATTTACATTCTCTCTCTGCTTATTTGTAGTTTTGTTCACCTACAGTGAGAATCCTGGCCCTCATCATCTGTGATATATTAATTAATTTATCAACCCTAGTGTATATGTATATCCAGTAGTTTCAAAACTGCTAACTAACTTCACTGTGAGAAGCAAATTTGCCAATGATAGAGTAACTTGTTTGTGTACAGTGCTTTATATCGTTAGTCTACAGTATCCGGCCTTTTGTGTCCTTCATTTAGCAAAATGCCTTTAAGATTCATCCATGTTCTTGAGTTAATCAAAATATATTCGTTTGTACTGTGGAGTAGTATTTCATCATGGTGATATACAGTTTATTCACTCATATGTTGAAGGAAACCTTGATGATTTATAGTTTTTGGCAGTTGTGACTGAATCTGTTATAAACATCTGTATATAGGTTTTTGTTTGAATAGAAATTTTTAATTCCCTGGGTAAACGCCCGGGACTGGGACGACTGGCTTGTGTGGTAAGTGCATGTGTGTCTTTACGGGAAACTGCCAAACTATTCTCCAAGCAACTGCACAATTTTGCATTCCTTCCTGCAACGCGGGAGAGTTCGAGTTGCTCTCCGTCTTTCCCAGTGCCTGTTTACTTTTGAATATTTTTCTGTTGGTGTTCATTTTAATAGGTACATATTCATATCCCATTGTGGTTTATGTGGCAGGGTTTTGAGTTCATTCATATACTGTTCTGGTTATTCCTGTGTAACTACCTTCGAAGTTGTCTCTATCTCTTTTAAAGTATGACACCCGTAACAGTCCTTCAGGTGTGAAACTCAGTAGTGGATACTTGTCAGTTGCCACTTTCTAGCTTAGGAATTAGTACATAAAAGTAATCCCAAGGTCACATCTTTTTTGGTGGCTGCCTTTCACATTGAGTTTTTTATACAGTAAAAGAAGCACAATTTTGGTATTAAATGACCACCATCATTTGTACTTGGACAATATAAGAAGCTTTAATCACAGGCACATGAAGTCTGGAGCTATGCTGAATACTGACCATTGGCAAATTTCTTTAGCAGAAAAGAAGAGTTAGTGAACACAATTACTAGGGTCTTATTTACTCAGTTTTTCTTTTTTAATTTTCTTTTTCTTTTTTGAGGAAGATTAGCCCTGAGCTAACATCCTTTGCCAATCCTCCTCTTTTTGCTGAGGAAGACTGGCCCTGAGCTAACATCTGGGCCCATCTTCCCCAACTTTATATGTGGGACGCCTGCCACAGCATGGCTTGCCAAGCGGTGCCATGTCCTCACCCAGGATCCCCAACCGGCAAACCCCAGGCCGCCAAAGCAGAACATGTGTACTTAACTGCTGCACCACTGGGCTGGCCCTACACAGTTATTTTTTAACAGTAATCATTTTTTGAGTTAATTCTTTATGTCTTAATTACAGATGCTAGTGTAGGGCTATCCCTTTACAATTCACAAATTTCTGATGCTCTGCTTTGGAAAAGTTTCCCATGTTGATAACCATGAACACAGTATACACTTTATTTTTGCCTCTCATTACGATGTTTTATAATAGGCTTATAAATATATGATCTATTGTACATTGTTTTTGAATTTCTTTTCTGATTTGGACAGTAGCATTTTTGTATTTTACCTGCAACCAATACATGAGTGTTGATAGATCTTAATAATGGTCTTAATATATCCAGTGGATCTTTTAAATGCTTGGAAAGTTTCTTGAAAGAGAGCATAAGATGTGGATTTAGAGTATTTTAAGAATGTATATTAGCAATGAACTGGTACCCCTACTCTAATTCCCCCACTCTTCATTACATGTACGCCTCAATTCTAGCTGATCATCAGAAGGGCCAGGGGCAAGTTTTTAGAATACCAATTCCTCAACCCAACCCCAGACAGACCTAAAAATCAGTGTTTTTAAGGATCTGTATGATGCTCTGCATTTAAAGAAGATCTTTTATAGTGATTCTGATGCAAACAGCCTAACACTGATTCACAGAATAAATTTAGAACCACTCATCAAAAGTTTTCTGAAATGAGCTGGTCAATGCTTGATAAATTTGTTTAAATTTTAAAAGCAAAAAATCTGGTGAGATAATCCTATTCTAAAAGATATTTCATCCTTTATTAATGTGGCATGATCTTTTAATAAAGCATTGGTGCGAGGGTCCCAGTATCCAGAAGGCAAATTTAATTCATTGACTGACTAGTTGTTCATGGAAGAATCACTTAAGGTCTCTTGGTTCATGTTTTCTTGTCTGCAAAGTATTGAGTTTAGAATGAACAATCTGTAGGGCCCCTTCAGCTCTAACACTTTGTTATTTAGACTCTATAAGTCTTTGATTCAGGGCTTTACTTATGAAAAATTAGATAAGTTTTCATTCCATGAAGAAGGAGCATCTGGATAATAATACATTTACGTGTATATATGATTGAATTTTTAGTGCAGTGTATCCAGGTGCCAGTTTGTCTTTGAGTTTCACTCTAATATTTTCTATCATTTAATTAAATTGTGTATGTACGATGGCATGCTTATCAAATTTGTTGAGACACAAAGCTGAAAGATATATAAATAGTTTGGAGTTTTCTCATATATACATTACATATATCGGGAAAATGCACATAACCATAGATTGCAGGAGATTATTAAATATTTAGTGCCTTTGCAAATTGTAAAAGAGGAAATCTAGAGTAATTATTAAGAACATGGGCTCGGGGAGGCAGACTACTTGGGTTCAAATTTCTTTTCTGCATTTACTACCTGAATGACTTTGAACAAATTGGTTTACTTCTTTGTGCCTCAGTTTCCTCTTCTGTAAAATTAAGATAATACTAGTGCCTATTTAATATTTAATATTTATAATATAGTGCCTATTTAATTATTTATTAAGATTTAATAACCCAAATTGTTTAGAACAGAGCCGGGTGCATTTTAAATTTTGTATGGATGTTACCTACTAATATCGTTAAGAAGGTCCTGCTTTTATGTGGGGACTCTGAGTTTGCATGGTCTAGGAGGGCTGTGCACTACTTATATTCTTGATTTAAAAGTGAGCCCCTCCCCAATAATTTGGGAATATCCTCTGGAACCAAATGCACACTCTTGATCTCTGAGAATTCCTGTGCTTCGTTGCCCCCAACATGAGACATCATATCAAACCTCATGGTAAATTGGTTGATACATGCCAAAGCCGGAATACCTCAGATTCATCTCATGGGAGCCTATTTTATCATCCTATTTTGCATGGTGGAAATTTAGAAAAGTGTCTTTAGATTCTCTTAGAGCTTATCAATATAATGCCAAGGCTGTGAGACACAACACACATGCATAAATTAGCTTTTTAAATAGCGTGGTATGTTTCATGGACTCCATGTGGCTTTTGCAAGAACGCTGACTTCTCTCATAACTTTGATTTTCATCCTAAATGAAAAACAGTAGTATACGCAATTAAAAAATCTTTGATGTTAATTTGATTTACTAAATTATTTTAGTGGATTAAGATACTGTTATATAAATATACTTTTCTTCCCTGAATTAGAGGTGCAGCTACGGTTTCATCATTAATTTTGTAGACTCACTTGTTTGTGAAATAAATCAAGATCTTGTCTGGGCAAGTTTCAGATAATGTATGTTAGTCTTTTAATTGCTTTTTTCTTGTTTTGTAGAACTCCACAGGAGCAACTTCGAAACATGCTGCTGGAGACATTCATACCTCAGTGTAAAACCGCCAGTGAGGCACAGTGTTCTCAGAATGAAAATGATGAAGATAGTGATGGTTAGCTCAGCCCTGATTAGATATTTTCAAATTTATTATTTCAAATTATATACAGTAAGCATTGATCAGCATCTGCTTTTGGTTTTCTTTGCTGTATCATTCTCAATTGGACAATGTAGCCTTTGTCTCCAGATCAAAATCACCCACACTCTTCTTCCCATTCTCTAGATTTACTTTGCCTTAATTTAAATAGTTTCACTTAAAAGTTGAATGTTAAGAAGATGTATATTTAACTTGAGCTAGGGAAATTGACGGCATTTAAATCTTTGTGTGGATGTACAGGAGAACACTAATTTTTTATTGTTGGCTATATTATTTGAAGATAGGAAATTATGAGGTAAGGTATGTTCTTTGATGATATTATTTTCTAATCTTATTTCCTAGTTGAGGAGACCAAAGTACAACAGCCAGCTCTTTTTCTGCCAGTAGAAGAAATAAACGTAGAGAGGCCTGAACCATCTTTAAAAATAGTCGAACTAGATGATGTAAGTGCATAATGACCATTCATATTACTTAACAAACAGGAAACTCATATAGTTACAACTATATGCTATTTTCAACAAAATTTCTTTCATAATTCAACATAGCTTAATAGGAAATTTACAACTGTTTAAATTGAAACACTCTAATAGGAAAAAATAGAGTATTATTTTTAATGTAGACAGTAAATTTGTGAGCTGAATTGATTACTGTGTCATCTTTTAGGAAGCATGTGGTATGGGAGATGAAAAGACATTTCACTCTTTTATAGAAAAGTAGTTTAGTGTTTGTTTTATTTAGTTCTTTATGTTATCAGGCTTTTAAACGAGATTAGTCTCATTATATGGCATCTGTTTAACAAAATTTGTATACATTTAGTTTCTTGAATGTCAATTAATATTATTTTCTATTTAAAGGAAAAACAGTATTAAGATTTAAGGGATTTAGTCTAACAATGACTTGAATACAAATTTCTAGTAGATGCTAGGTAGAACCAGCTAGAGCTGGAGCTGCTCAGTGCTAGAGCTCCAGGTAAAAGGTTTAAATTGTGACAAACTCAGTACATCTCTGTCTAGTTATCCAGTAGCTGAATGGCCCACTTCTCTTCAATATTGCTGTTACTGTTATTGTCACAGAAAAAGACCAGCTTGGAGGAAATGCCTTTTTAATACTACTTTCTTCATGTTAGTAGCTTCCGCTTTGTGTGTGTGTGTCTCTGTGTGTGTACCTAGCAACATTTTTATTTCTCCTCTGGATAAATTCAAGATATTGAACAAATAAATACATCTGCACATGCATATATATGTGTATGTGCTTGTCATTAAAGTGTTGATGCCGAGAGTAAACTTACAACATGCTGGCCAGAGAAGTAGCAACATCTTAGTCACTAATCTCCTCGGCACTTAGTAGTTACATAATGAGACATAAGTTGTTATTGTTGGTTCTAGATATGACAGTAATGATAAAGTGACTGACTGCAAATGCCCTCAACAAATATCTGATGAATATATTTAGTTCTCTTAGAACTCGTGTTCTATGGCATATGGTCAGAGAGCTCATGACAATATTTATAGCAGGAAAATTCTCTAAATGTTACCCACAAGTTAGCTGGTTAATGTATAGTAAATTTATTGAACATACTAACATTATATAACATGCATTTAATAAGACTTGCGAAGAGGACATTGAAGATCCAGGGAACTTCGTGCCTTACAAAGTTGAGTTAGCTGATGCAGACAGCCAGCAAAGGTAAGACATTTCTAACGTGCTTTGATGTGTATTAAAAACCAAGAAAAAAATCAGCTGTCTCTTTAAATGAGAAATTCATACATAAAAAACATGTGACTTTAAAGTATGTTTAGAATATGTTTTACTTAAGCCATGTTTCAATTTGTGTACAATAGTGCCAATATTTGTTGGCATTCAATAGTTGGAATATTTTCTATAATAGATTTATACTCCATATCTGGATTATTTAATTGATGCTTCTGAATTTAGGGATTATTATTTGAAATGGCTGAGCATGTCTTATTTCGTAGGAGCTTTCTTTTCTCCAAAGATACTCCGTGGATTTTCCTTACTTCGCTTTGTTATGAACCCTAAATAAAAACAGGTATAATTAGGTTGAGAGACAAAAAGAGCTACGAAACTATAGATTACTTCCTATTATGTTCACTGTGTGATAAAGCAAATACATGAAGAATAATGGTTCACTTTGTAGCTGTTTTGTAGAATTTTGTCATTTCCAAATAAAAAATAGTATCTGGTTGTGTCTGTTAGTAAGGTTAAAAATTATTCCAAGTCCCCTTTGATGTTGAAACTTTAGCTAGGATTTCAAGTGTTTTGACTACAGAGCATTAAATTGGGTAAACACCAAAATGAGGTTCCTGTTAAGCAGCCCCTAGACCGATTCTTTGTTTATATATTCACATCAACGTAGGCCCCTGTCAGCATTTTGTAAGAGCAACAGGCGTAAGTGATGCCCTTGGACTCGAAAAGCCCCATGTTTGGACAAATAGACCCAGACATCTAGCAGCAAACTGCTTTTGGCAGGAGACAACATTCTAGTCAGTAGATTAGAGGTTTATATCTACTACTGTATCCCAAAGGAAATGAACGGCATTCCTGTTCTCTAGTTTCATACTTTTATATATCTTATCTGAAGTCTTTGCTTTGACCGCCTCACCATGTATGGTGTTAGAGAAGGCAGAAAAAGCTACTGATCATGGTGTGGCAATAGTTTTGCAGCTCAGGTTTGGAGGTGCCCATAGAGCTTCTTTTCTAAGAAGAGACTTAAAGGATCATAAGTGACACAAGGAGACCTTCTGGTTAAGCAAAATCCATGAGTTTTTGTGATAGTACTATATAGAGCTTACGTAACTATTAGGTATTTTTAAATATATTATTCAATTCATAGAAAATATTATTTAAATTATAACTATGCTAGTATATAGTAATCATCATGAGAAATTTAAACATAAATACCATATACGGCTTTTTAGCTCTTTTAGTTCATTCATGAACAAATAAAAAGTTTATGTAAGTAACACAACCTGGATTTTAATGAGCTTGAAAGATAACTCCATTTTTAGAAGAAAGAATACAAGGAGCAAAAAGTATTTCAGAATGATTTAAAAAAGAAACTTTCAATTGAAATTTTGCAGTTAATCAGATTTGGCCCAGTTGCTTATTTCTTTTACATCCATCACACTGTTTAGTTACTTGTAGTTTAGAATGTGTCCGCAGTAAGGTTAAAATAAATATTGTTAATATGAATAACTCTATTCCATGAAGGTTTTACTATATTTGCTTTAATAAGCTTGTACTTTTTCTTTCTTTTTTAATATGATTTCTTTAAATTCTGTTATTTTGCCTGTCCCTAAACATGAAAGTTGCTCATTTCATGATTATCAGAATACTTTTCTGTATGAAAACGACATCCATCAACATCATGTTTTCACCAAGGGAAAAACAGACCTCTTACGTCTTCATTTGAGCAATAGCTCTTCTTATGGCAAAGATAATTCAAAAGGTAAGTTTTTTTCTTTTGCTTAATATTGTTAACAATGAACATTGGTAATTTAATAAAACCAATTGAGTATTGCAGTATACAAAAGATTTGCCTATAATGCTGTTCATTGTAAACCCAGAAAATTTACTACTCAGAAGAAAATTTATTGAAAATATATAGTTTTCTAGAAAATACTCTTTTCAGTCAATAGACAACAGTGTTTGTATTTGGAAGAAAAAGCACCAATATAGGTCTCTCTAAAAGTTATTATGGATGGAGCTAGCATTTAAAAGGTTATATGGATGAATTTTTAGTGACAAAAGTCTGATTGGCCCCCTGTTGTTCTCCCTTGTGTTAAATCTTTTCCCAAGATATTCAGATTTGATGTAGAGTTTCACATAAGTGATAAAACCAAAATAAAACAAATCATCTTGTTTGTTTACCTACATTGCTATTACTGGTCATTCGCTTGGGATCTATAGATTAGAATGCTGTGTGCGACTGTCTGTTTTCAATCTCCAGATGGTAAGATCATCGTTTAAAGACAGTCACAGCAAAGTATCCTGGGAGTCAGATGTTGTTTCCATTTCTGTCTTAAATCGCTGTGTGACCTTGGATATGTCACTTCCTTTCTTAGACCTCATTTTCCTAAATTAAAATATAGGAACTAGATTACTTTCAATTTGCCTTTCAAATATTATGCTTGATCTACTTAGGATTTTCAGAAAAAACAATAAATATATCTTATGTGAAGGATGTGAGAGATACTAAGACTGTTGTTTAAAATACTTGTAAAATTGGTGATTACCTTCTGATTGGGTAGCAGATGGTAGAGAACAGTGATTTGTGGTAATCCTGCTGGTTTTGACATCTTCAAATACTAAGCCTGTAAATCATTATGACTGACTATGAATGATACCCACATGGGAACTTCGGACTTTACAGGGCTCTGTATTTCTAATCCAGAAGGTATTTTTTTCGCCCACCTGGTGTATGGTGTCCCAGTTGCCTTTGAGAAAATGGCGAACATAAATACCTATATGTGTTACTTTAAAAATACTTAATTTTTTCGAATAGACTTTATTTTTTAGAGAAGTTTTAGGTTTACAGCAAAATTGAGCAGGAAGTACAGAGTTCCCATATGCCTTCTGCCCCAACAAAGCCATAGTTTCTCCTCCTCAATCAACATCCCAAAACCAGAGTAGTATATTTGTTGCAATCAACAAATGTACATGACACATCATTATCACCCAAAGTCCATAGTTTACATTAGGGTTCACTTTTGGTGTTATACATTCTATGGGTTTGGACAATGTATAATGACGTGTATCCACCATTACAGTACAAAACAAAATTGTTTCACTGCCCTAAAAACCCTAGATTACCTTCACAGAGCACAGGCTCTGCTTTTTATAGTTTCTGTCCCCTCTCACCCCTAGCAACTACTGATCTTTTTACTGTCTCTATAGTTTTCCCTTTTCCAGAATGTTATATAGTTGGACGCATATAGTATGGAGCCGTCTCAGATTTTCCTTTTTCACTTAGTAATATGCATTTAAAGTGCCTCCATGTCTTTTCATGCCTTGATAGCTCATTTTCTTTTAGTGCTGAATAATATTCTATTGTTTGGATGTACCCTAACTTATACATTCACTTACGTAAGGACATATAGTTGCTTCCAAGTTTTGGAAATTATGAATAAAGCTGCTATACACATCTGCGTGTAGGTTTTTGTTTGGACATAAGTTTTCAATTTGGGTAAATACTAAGGAGCATGATTATTGGATCGTGTGGTAATAGTATGTTTAGTTTTATAAGAAACCACCAAACTGTCTTCCAAAGTAGCTGTATGATTTTGCATTCCCACCAGCAATTAATGAGAGTTTCTGTTCTCCACATCCTCTCCAGCATTTGGTGTTGTCAATATTTTGGACTTTTGCTGTTCTAATTATTGTGTAGTGATATCTCTTTGTTGTTTTCATTTGCAATTCCCTAATGACATATGAGTTTAAGTATATTTTCATGTGCTTGTTTACTGTGTACTATCTTCTTTGATAAGGTATCTGTTAAGATCTGTGGCCCATTTTTTAATTGGGTTGTGTTTTTTACTATTGATATTTAAGAATTCTTTTGTATATTTTGGGTAACAGTACTTTATCAGATATGTGTTTTGCAAATATTTTCTCCCAGTCTGTGGCTTGTCTTCTCATTCTCTTGGCAGTGTCTTTCATAGAACAGAAGTTTTTAATTTTAATAAAATCCAACTTACCAGTTATTTCTTTCATGGATCGTGCCTTTTGGGCTGTAACTGAAAAAGTCATCACCGTACCTGAGATCATCTAGATTTTCTCCTGTGTTCTAGGGATTTTAGTTTTGCATTTTACATTTAGATCTATGATCCATTTTAAGTTAATTTTTGTGAAGGATAAAGGGTCTATGTCCAGATTCATTTTTTTGCATGTGGACGTCTGGTTGTTCCAGCACTGCTTGTTGAAAAGACTATCTTTTCTCCATTGTATTGCCTTTGCTCTTCTGTCAAAGATTAGTTGACTACATTTATGTGGGTCTATTTATGGATTCTCCATTTTGTTCCATTGATCTATTTTTCTGTACTTTTGCTAATACCACACTGTCTTGATTACAATAGTTGTATGGTAATTCTTGAAGTAGTATAGTGTCAGTCCTCTGACTTCAGTTTACTCCTTCAATATTTCGTTGGCTACTCTGAGTCTTTTGCCTCTCCATATAAACTTTCCATATGACTTGCTGGGATTTTGATTGAGATTGCATTGAATCTTCTGATCAAGTTGGGAAGAACTGACATCTTGACAATATTGAGTCTTCCTATCCATGAACATGGACTATCTCTCCAGTTATTTGGTTCTTGTTGTATTTATTTCATCACAGTTTTGTAGTTTTCCTCATATAGGTCTTGTATGTATTTTGTTAGATTTATACCTAAGTATCTCATTTTTCAATGCTAATGTAAGGGTATTGCGTATTTAATTTCAAATTCCACTTGTTCATTGTTGGCATATAGGAAAGTGATTGATTTTTGTATGTTGACCTTGTATCCTAAAAACTTGCTAAAATTGTTTATTAGTTCCAGGAGTTTTGTTTTGCTTTTGTAGATTCTTCGGATTTTCTACATAGACAATCATGTCATCAAAATCAGATTTATTTCTCCCTTCCCAATCTGTATACTTTTCATTTCCTCTTATTGTCTTATTGCATTAGCTAAGACTCCCAGTAGGATGTTGAAAAAAGAGTGGTAAGAGGGGACATCCTTACCTCATTCCTTATCTTAGGGGTGAAGCGTCTAGCTTCTCACCATTAAGTATGATGTTACTATAGGTTCTTTGTAGGTAGTCTTTATTGAGTTGAGGAAGTTCCCCTCTATTGCTAGTTTTCTGAGAGATTTTTTTTTATCATGAGTAAGTGTTAGATTTTGTCAAATTCTTTTTCTGCATCTATTGATACAATCTTCTAATTTCTCTTCTTTAGCCTGTTGATGTGACGTTAGATTAATTGATTTTTGATGTTGAGCCAAGATATCTAATTTTTATGACTTAACAGGGCTTCCAATGACTAGACTAAATTAAATCATACCTATACTTTCTGCATTGCATTTTAAACATTATTAACAGGCTGTTTCGTCACTTTCAGCAGCAATAGATCCTAATAGTGGAAGTTTGCAATCTTGAAAAAATATTATGGTGGTTAGTTTTAGACATTTAAATATAGGAAACAGCATCCATTTCTACCAAAAAAATCAGATAATTTCTATTCAAGTTTAGAAGGGAAGTACATCATTATTATGGAAGTTTCATTAAGTACCCTTTATAAAGTTTTTATAAGTTATTGCATTTCTCACAGAATTTAAGAGGTGATAGTTGTTAGAAGTGAAAGTTCTAAATACTATGTATAATTGCAGAATTTTATAAACCTTTGATTGCAACAGGTCTTTTAGGCTGCAAGGCAGAATTTACATCACTAGAGACTATTTTAGTCATAGCCTCTACTATTTTAGATGGTCTATTTATAGAGATGAGATATTTATATTGGAAAGAGAATAGTTATAATCAGATGAAGCAGTATTCAATCTTGATAATGGTATACACATTTTTATTTTGATTGAAAGCAATATGGTGCAAGCTTTTTAAAGACTTTTCCTTCTTCAGAAAATTTAGCCCAATGTTTCACAACCCTGGCTGCATATTATCATCACCTGGAGAATTTGCTGGAGGGGGGAGAACACCAAAACAATGCTTGAGTCCCACTGCCAGAGTCTGATTTAATTGGTTTGGGGTCAGGCTCATACCCTGACACTTTTAAACAGTACCTTCAGATGATTCCATTGTGCCGCCAGGTTGAAAACCAGTGATCTAAACTGAGTGATTTATTTAAAGCAGACTTAATGAAGTAGGTGACTAATATAATCGTGCTCATTTTGTGGCTTTCCAGAGGCAGGTGTCCCAGCTTAATCATTTTCTGTGCCCCTAACTGCTGCTGCTCTTTCATCTGGCAGATTTCCCTCTGCCCTCTGCTCAGCACTAGGCATGCTAAGGAAAAGAAGTAAAACGTGGAAATAAGGTTCCCTCTGCATTTTGTCTCATAAATTGCTATTGTAAAACTTGAGTGGGTGAGAGGCTAGGAAAGTGGGAATTGAACTACAGGCTGAAATAAAAGTTTGCCTCAATTTCAAGATTTCATTACAAAACAAAATCTTAGCTCCCTTCATTGGTCTCACTCAGGTTCGAATGTATATATAAGTAAACTATGATTATCATTTATGAACATAAACAGAGTAAAAGTATTTTAACACTGAGAACTCAATAAAGAAATGTTGAGGGGCCGGCTCTGTGGCCGAGTGGTTAAGTTCCCGCGCTCCGCTGCGGCGGCCCAGGGTTCAGATCCTGGGCACGGACATGGCACCGCTGGTCAGGCCACGTTGAGGCGGCGTCCCACATCCCACAACTAGAAGGACCTGCAACTAAGATATACAACTACGTACGGGGGGCGGGCGGGGGGGTGTTTGGGAAATAAAGCAGAAAAAAAAAAAAAAAAGAAATGTTGATAAAAGTGTTTACTGGTAAAAGTTGACACCACAGAACTTTTTGTTTATGAACAGTTTAATCAGTTTATTTGCTTAAATTTATTTAACTTCTGTAAATGTGTGTTTTCAATAGCAGGAACTTCAAATACAGATTGTGACATCATTGTGGATCCTGATGTTTATTCTCCTGCGGTTGAAAAATTAGGAGAAAGCAGCTTTTTGGAAAGAACTTTCAGAGAGCAAAGTATAGATACAGAAAGTAATAAAAAATCTGTTGACTCCTGCATATCACTTAGGGGCAAGGATTCTTTGCCAAATATAGATTTAGAAAATCCTTCCAGTAAGGAGAAATTATCTCAAGACATCAAAGAATCCTTGGAATTTAGCAATCTGCATGAGAGGCCAAACTTTGAAGATTCTAAACCTACAGAGTCACCACTGGTAAATCTCTATTATGTTATTATATTGAAAATTTTATAGGAAACATCATAAGAAAATTTCATACTGACACAATGTATTCTTAAATGCTACTTCCTGTTGAAATTAAAATATGTTACCTTGTATTATCACAAGATAATAGAAGAGTGACTCATATGGGAAAGAATGTTAATGACTATGAAACAAATTCTAATAAAGTAAATGTCGTTATAACATATAGTTTTCTATGACAAATAATACTTTAAGACCCATCTCATGCACCATGCTAAGAGTGCTTTTACTTTCTAAATGAAATTCATTATTATGATTAACTTAGTATAAGAAATTCCATCTAGCTTTTTACTGTATATTCACTGGTTAAACTGAAATAAATACAGATATGTAGATAGAATCAGTTTTTGTGGCTTAACGTCAATTTAAGGTTTAAAAGATAATTCTTTCAAGAATATTGCTAATAAAGAAACGGGTGTAGTTTTTGTTTCTTCTTAGAGGAAAAAAAGGGTAAATTAACTCATTATTGCACTATTGCCAAACTTTAAAATTATATTTGAATCTCTGTTCTATATACTAAAAATCTTAGGTAATCATGATTATGAATAATAAATGATTTGGAAATTGGGTAATTCAAATGTTAAATTTTTTGGAAATTGGGCCAGTCAAATATTTTAACAATGCTTTAAAGTTATTTGAAATGAATCTCTCTGATGACTGAACTGAAAGTGGGACCAAAAAAGTAAGAGAATGAATACTTGAGCTGCTGCTGCTTCTGTCTGGGGCATTGGATTTCTGAGCCCACTTCATGACAGGTATTCTCCGTTTTTGAAGTGGGAAATTGGAACTGAGATCTCTGCAAAAACCTTAGATCCCTAAAGTCTGCTCAGTCATTGGAGGAATACACTAGGAAACATTCTCACAGGTGCAGCAAGATGAAAGGAAAAGGATGTCTGCAGGGGATCTGGGCCAAGTCAATAAACATCTTACCCGAAAAATGGATATCTTGGGCCTTGCTTTAGCATAGGTATAGAATTTGAATGTACATTTCTTGCTCAGAATCTCCAAGCCAGGAAATTCACAATGTTCATCCATGCCTTTTGATATTCTGATGTGTCTGGCAAAAGTAAATCCCAATCCCTCCTAGAAAGACATTCCCACAATTTAGCCGATATTAGATCCCCCAAAATAAAGCCCCACTGCACATGGGCTTTTCTATCCCCTCCTCTAATGGAGAAAACAATTGATCCTAGAAGGACTTTCTGCAAACAGAACAACAGGGACTCTAATTTCTCAGGTTCCACAGGGCATCATGAAGAGGGTGAGGTGCCATCTGCACAAGCAGGGTGCTGGCTTATAGGAGGAAGAATCCTGAGCACGGTGAACCCACTTCTTCTATACTGGACGTCAGCCTTCCTGACCTTTGCCCCAGGGCGAGAATTTATCTTCTATAATCTAATAAAAGGCATTTAGAAAAAACTCACAGATACATAATCTATGGTAATTCATATAATGGAAAGCAATGTAGCAGTTAAAATGAATGAAATAGAGCTACTTTTATGAACATGGATAGATCTTAAAAACATGTTAAAATTTAAATGTAAAAGAACACATGGAGTATGAGTCTGGTAGCATTTTTGGAAACATTTAAGACAATCGTAACTTTTTATGGATACACTCAGGTATAACAAAAGTCTAAAACCTGTACTGGAATAGAATATGCAGACTTCAATGCAATAATACAATTAGCTCATAAAGTCTAATATATAGATATCTGAAGCAAGTCTTTTAAATTACTGACATTAAATTGTGTGGTCAAGTTATGTGTTGTACATATCTACATATTGCATAATCAACATTGAAATGTTAAAAAACTGCTAATCATATTTTGATCCCTTCTACCATTAATGTAAAAAGTAAGTGTAAATGATTACATCATGGAGCCCGGTGCTTTATATATAGTGGTAGAATCTACTTTCTTTTCATCCCTAATGACTAGACAAGAACTGTTTTTATTCTCCTCCTTTCCTAGTCAAAGTCATTCCCTGAGCAGAAACTCCTTAGAAATCTGTTGTGCTCCAGTAAAAAATTCAAGAGTGAGCAGTAGGGGCAATTTTCAGCAATGACGTTTCTTGACTTCCAAATGGAGTGTAAGAAAGTTCATTTTGCGCTTCACTTTTCAGAAATTGAGTCCTACATAAAGGTGGCACTGCCTGTGGAATTAAGTACTAACTTGTCGAGCAGCAGCAGTGAGGTAGGGTCGCGTGCCAGGAAGAACATGGACAAGTCAGGGGCACTTGGTTCTGGTTGTGAAACTACTAATAGTTAACTTTGTGAGTTTGGAAAAAACAAACACACCCACTCTCGTTGTTCTTATCTGTCAACCAAGGCTTTAAAACACCTTTTCAGATTTGCAATTGTCTAGACCAAATATGGGCTCCACTGGAGCTGAAAGGGTTCTGTGAATTGGTAATCAGCGTCTAGAAGAGCCAGTGAAGATGTCAAGAGTAGAGAGGACTTAGATTTGTCTTTGAAAGAAATGCTTTATTGATCACCAGCTTGGTTTTGTAATTTATCTATTATATGACTTATAAATTTGGATAGAGTTATAGTAATTTTCTTTGTTTTGGTTACCCCCTTGAAACACTGCATTTGGGCACTAATTAGATCCATTAGGGAACTGTTAAATGCTTATAGCCACTCTGGTTATATTTTAAGTCCATCTAAAGCTCTCGTGACTGAGTCTCTAATCTGTTTCCTACTAGACTCATGTGCTTTTAATCCCATTTAAATTCTTCCCTAAGATGAAAGCACATCAAAACATGAATTCATAGGGTGGTGGAATCAGCCTAGACTCCAAATCAGACAGATCTATATTCAAAACCGAGGTCTGCTAGCGTCTAGCTCTATAAACTTTACAAATTACTTAGCTCGCTCTTGTCTGTTTTCTACTTGCATATTTGCTTCACGATGAGTACTTTGTTAACTTGGATTTATGACCATGGTCAGATCAGATTTATTCCCATCAGTATTTTACTTTCATCTTTGAGATTATTTTATGTATAGACAAAGACACTAGTTCAAAAGCACAGCATATGAGAGAGACTCTATTTTTCAGAGTAATTTATATGCAAAGACACTGAGGGAAGAAAATAAAGGAAAGAAAGGAAAAAGAAAACCTTTGTTTCATGAACTTCTGTCCTCCTTAGATTGATGGCAGCTTTTAGATAATTACCGTAATAATTGAGTTTTACACATTTTTCAGAACCTACTCTATATAAATGTTGTGTTATTTATGTCTCCACTACTAGAACCTAAACCTGATGAGGGCAGAATCCATGTCAAGAACACAGTAGGTGTCAATGAACGAATGTGCTGCTTCGCCTTGATGAGATAAAAAACGTAATTCTGTTGAATATTTTGTTTCCTAGTTGTTACAAGAAATAGCCCTCAGAAGTAAGCCTATAAGTGAACAATATCAAGGACTTGAAAGATTCTTTGTTTTTGATAAAAGTGAAAGACTCAACTTACTTCCTTCTCCTAGCTTAGAACGCAGCTATTCCAGTGCTAGGATTACAATTGCAGGTAAATTCAGACATGAAATCAGATCGCCCATGGACCAACTTAATAGTTTTCCCACACATTTTTTTAAAACAGTTCATCCTCATCTTAGGAAATACTGGGCAATTCTGTTCAACAAATAAAATCATGTTCTACTTCCCTAGCTGAAATTATTAGCCCTGTATGAGTTGCCACATATTTATGTCTAAGGCTACTATCAGAATGTGAGAGAACATAACTATAATGAGACTGGGGAGAAATTACTTTTAGAAATGTAGCCCTTACTAAATTGTGTAATAGAAATTCTTTGAATGACTTTATTAACTTTTAAGTAGTGTATGATAACTCCTAAATGCCATCTTAAAAGCAAATCTCAAAATTTCAGGGTCTGTGAGCTTTCTGAGACATACCTATAAATTCCTTTTGAAAGCTAGGTCTTGGTGTCACCTATATTCTTAGATTTCCTGTGTATTCAAATGTGTCTATTCATGTACTAACTAGTATACTTTATGTTATACTGTCATATACTTTTAAAATGATTTGTTTCCATCTAAATGTGTGTGTGTAATATCTTTGCAGAGTTTATTTTTCTTTTTATTAAGCTAGGTGAATCTAATGGTTTTTATTGGATAATTATGAGATTTTGTATTTTATAATATATACCTCACTGTTGTAAATGTTGCTTTTAGCTGAATATTATCCAGTAAGACAATAAACATAATAAAGCAACAGCAGGGAGTTTTCTCCTTTTTCAAATGTATATTATTTTGCCATTTTTCTGTCTTAGGGGACAGAGAATGGGTCCCAGAGTGTAGCATAAGCGCGTATGCTGATGACAGAGTTGCCCTGGGTGTTCTGCAGAGAGCCCAGACCCCGTCATCAATCGGTACTCAGCAGAAGACGGGTAAGAGTCGCCAGAGGCCGCAGTGCTCATTGATGGCTTACTTTGTTTATTAGTTTGTAGCTTAGCAGTTTATTAGGCACCTGAAAATGAGCTTTCACACTTTCATAATTTAAACTTACTCATGTTAACTAACTGTCCTGGACTTTTCTTCCTAAACCAAAAAAACAACAGCGCTCATTACTGTGTTCTTCTCAAAAACATGAGTTACAGTCTTAGTTATTTTCTGTAACAATGTTATAGGAAATAATATTTTTAAAATGTAGCTCAAGATAATGGTGTATATTTTGAACAACCTTTATAAAATACATACTCGGTTTCATTACACTTTCAAGAAACAGTGTATTTATCCTAGAGTTTGCATACTCTTCCACTTGGTTCATATTACGATCAGACGTAGCCATTTGTGAAATGAATGGCTTAGGTTAAAATTGGGACTTGTAGCCGTGGTTAAGACACCTCTGTTCTAAAACTAATGCTGAGTGTGTTAACCCTGGAATCTTGATTTCAGTTAACTCCATTCTCTAACCAAAATAATTGCAAGATTGTCTATAGGGTAACTATTTGACATGTTGAATGCTCGTTGTAATATTTTTCTAGTGAGTGTATGCAGACAATTTTGACATCATTAAAATCAGCAGTATTATTAGGTCATTATTGTTATCTGATAATATCTACTAAAGTAGATTTACTTTTTGCTGAATTTTGTATGAAGTTGCCGTAGATGACTAATGAATTGAGGCAATTCAACACACATGTGTTGAGTGTGTTGCCACTGTGCTGGGCCCTGGGGGAAAAGGGAAGCGTAAGTCATGTTCCCTGAACTTAGGAGCTCACGGTTTAGCAGGAACACTTGATAAAGGAAGCTATTTGTCTGCATTTGAAGGCCATCTTCAAGCCAGAAATTTAACTACATACGATTTTTCCAAATATGTAAGATTTATATTTCTCTCTTGCCCTGAACCCTATGATTAAAACTCCTTGGCTAGCTTAGATCCTTTCCGTATGCATTTATGTTGAGACACTGTCAGATTTAAAAGGTTGTTTTTTAGTAAAAAAAAATCCATTTATGATGAATGTTTTTTGGCGCTATAATTAGGTACCTATTCTCACATCAGTGTTTAGAGCAGCTTCAGAAATTCTGGATGCTTCTTCTGAGGCAGTCAAAGGAACTGTTTTAAGTCACTGTATACTGATGAAAACATGTTCACATTTATGCTATGAGAAATTTGTTACTACGGCAGATCTTTATAAATAAGTAGCCAAATGCCTTTAAGTATCAGTTTGGAGTGATCAGTTGAAATCAACAGTTTACTATAAAAGACATTTGCAGGAGCACCTATCTTAGGCCAGGCATGGCCAGACACTGATGATACAAAATGAGGCCCCATCCCGTAGCCCAGGAGCTTAGAGTTCAGTGCAGGGGTTCTCAAAGGCCAGTGTGAGCATCATCACTGGGGAAGGCTGTTGTAATGTGGATCTCTCCCCTTCGCTATTAGAGATTCTGATTCATTCAGGCTGAGATAAGGTCCAGGAATTTGCATTCATTTTATCAACAACTTCATGTTGTGCTGATGTAGACAGTCCAAAGATCATATTTGAGATAACCGTTATATATATAGAAACACTTAAATTACGCTTATATAAGTTGTATAAAAGGACTAGGAGTAATGTAGATTACTTATCAATTTTGGAAATTGATAGGTAATTAATGATAGTACATGAGATAGTTACTTCTTCAGTCTTTTAGGAATGGAGATGGTAGAATAATTGCTTTGCCATTGAAAAGCGTAGATATGCAAATATTAGAGACTATGTGACATTTCAGCTGAATCTTAAAGAATTAATAAGATTTACCAGTTAGGAGCAGAGGAAATGACTTTCTGGACAGAGGTAGTGGCCTGAAATGAAAATAAAACTTTCCTGGTTATGCCACAAGTTATAGAAATCTTATATTCTGAACTGATGCCAGTTTATAAAGGAATTCCTATCTCTGTAAGATTTTTAAGTTTGTGAATGTAAAAACATGACAGCTATGAAGACGTGTGTTTAGCAGCATCCATTGATTCTCCCTGCCCCCTGCCAAAACCTACTCCTCCCCTGCTCCATTTTCCTGTCTCTGTATAACACAGTCATGCAAACGTTGATGAGTCTGAAACCTGGAGTCATCTTGACTCTTTCTTACCCACCACATCCTATTCACTCCTAAATCCTGCTGATTTCAGTTCTGAAACTGATCCCAAATCTAACCACTTCTATCTTTATTGCTCAAGATGAGCCCAAGCCAGTTGTCCATCATCTCTCATTAGTCTCTCAGTTTCTCTTATGCCTCTCTCCAAAATATGTTGCTATGATTAATTTCCGTCTTATTCTACTGCTTTTAGTTAGTGAGTGAATTGTTTATATTTATAGTCATAAATTTGTTTATAGTTTATAAGGAGTGAATCACATTTTCTGCAAACTTAAACCATAAATTGTGTCTTGTCAATCTCCTGCTTAAAAGCATTCCATAGCTTCTTATATAAGATAGAAAAAAATTATGTTCCTTATCATGCATCACACAGCAGTACCTGAGTTGGCCCTGCCCTCTCTCCTAACCGCATCTTCTCGCACATTACAGCCACACTGGCTTTCTTTCTGTTCTTAGGCTTTACCCTTACTCACTTCATAGCTTTAGAATTTGCTCTTCCCTCTGGTCCAGAATGCTCTGCAGCTTCTCTCTCCATCTTCACACCCTTTTGCGTATGATTGATTCTTTCTCATTATTCCATCTCAGCTTGAATGCTGCCTCCTTAGAGAGGCCTTCTGAAACCACGGTATCCAATGCTCACCTCTTGAGTACCTGGATCATGTTTACGTTCTTGTATCTTTCTCATAGAACCTATCCTTAGATGAAATTATTTTACTTGTTTATTTTCTGCTCACCCTGCCCTTGGTAAGAAAGAAAGCAAGGACCTAACCTGTCCTGTTCATTGGTGTATTCTCAGTGATGGAAAACAGCCTGGTACATTGTCAGCGCTTAGGAAGTGTTTGTGAATGAGTGAAGCAGGATGGCAGGGCTGTGTGGTGTTTGGAGTGCAACTTGAAGGGAGGAGCAAAGTCTCATTCACTTTTGTTTTTGTTTTTGTTTTTTTTTGTTTTAATTTTAATTTTTGTTTTTATAGCAGTGACATTGGATTATAACATTATATAATTGTCAGATGTATATCGTAATATATTTTGAATTCTGTGTAGCTTACATCATATTCACCACCCAAAGACCAATTATAATCCATCACCACACATGTGTGCCTAATTAACCCTTTCCCCCCTCCTCCCTCCCCTCTTCTCCTCTGGTAACCATCAATCCAATCTCTGTTTCTATGTGTTTGTTTGTCGTTGCTTTTACGTTCTACTTATGAGTGAGATCATATGGTATTTGACATTCTCCCTCTGACTTATTTCACTCAGCATAATTCCCTCAAGGTCTATTCATGTTGTCACAAATGGCTGGATTTCATCCTTTCTTATGGCTGAGTAGTAGTCCATTGTGTACATATACCACATCTTCCTTATCCATTCATCCCTTGATGGGTACCCAGGTTGCTTCCAAGTCTTGGCTATTGTGAATAATGCTGGGATGAACATAGGGGTGCATTACACATTTGTGTTTTCAAGTTCTTTGGATAAATACCCAGCAGTGGAATAGCTGGATCATATGGTAGATCTAGTCTTAATTTTCTGTGGAAACTCCATACTGTTTTCCATAGTGGCTGCACCAGTTTGCACTCCCACCAGCAGTGCACAAGCGTTCGCTTCCCCTCCAAAACTTGTTGTTTCCTGTCTTGTTAGTTATAGCCATTCTGACCAGAATGAGGTGGTATCTCATTGTAGTTTTGATTTGCATTTCCCTGATAGTTAATGATGTTGAACATATTTTCATGTACCTGTTGGCCATCTGTATATCTTCTTTGGAGAAATCTCTGTTCAGATCTTTTGCCCATTTTTTAATTGGGTTGTTGGCTTTTTTGTTGTTGAGACATATGACTTCTTTGTATATTTTGGATATTAACCCCTTATCTGATATATGGTTTGCAAATATCTTTTTCCAATTGTTAGGTTATCTTTTCGTTTTGTTGATGGTTTCCTTTGCCGTGCAGAAACTTTTTAGTTTGATGTAGTCCCATTTGTTCATTTTTTCTTTTGTTTCACTTTCCCAGTCAGACATGGTACTTGAAAATGTGCTGCTAAGACCGATGTCAAAGAGCAAGCTGACTATGATTTCTTCCAGAAGTTTCATGTGTTACATTCAAGTCTTTAATCCATTTTGAGTTGATTTTTGTGCATGGTGTAAGGGAATGGTCTACTTTCATTCTTTTGCATGTGGCTGTCCAGTTTTCCCAACACCATTTATTGAAGAGATTCTCCTTTCTCCATTGTATGCTCTTGGCTCCCTTGTCTAAAATTAGCTGTCCGTTGATGTGTGGGCTTATTTCTGGGCTCTTGGTTGTGTTCCATTGATCTATGTGTCTATTTTTGTGCCAGCACCATGCTGTTTTGGTTGCTAGAGGTTGGTAGTATATTTTGAAATCAGGGAGTGTGATACCTCCAGCTTTGTTTTTTTCCCTCAGGATTCCTTTGGCTATTCGGGGTCTTTTGTTGTTCCAGATAAATTTTAGGATTCTTTGTTCTGTTTCTGTGAAAAATGTTATTGGAACTTTGATAGGGATTGCATGGAATCTATAGGTTGCTTTAAGAAGTATAGACATTTTAAGGATGTTAATTCTTCCAATCCAAGAGCACAGAATATCTTTCCATTTCTGTGTCTTCTTCAATTTCTTTCAGCATTGGTTTATAGTTTTTGGTGTACAGATCTTTCAGCTCTTTGGTTAAGTTTATTCCTAGGTATTCTATTCTTTATGTTGTAATTGTAGTTGAGATTGTATTCTTAATTTCTCTTTCTGCTACTTCATTGTTAGTGTATAGAAAGGCAACTGAGTTTTGTATGTTGATTTTGTATCCTGTGACTTGACTGTATTCATTTATTATTTCTAAATTTTTTTCGTGGATTCTTTAGGGTTTTCTATATATAAAATCATGTCATCCACAAATAGTGACAGTTTCACTTCTTCCTGTCTAATGTGGATCCCTTTTATTTATTTTTGTTGCCTGATTGCTCTGGCTAGGATTTCCAGTACTACGTTAGATAAGAGTGGTGACAATGGGCATCCTTGTCTGGTTCCTGTTCCTAGAGGGATAGTGTTCAGTTTTTCTCCATTGAGAATATTAGCTGTGGGTTTGTCATATATGGCCTTTATTATATTGAGGTATTTTCCTTCTATATCCAGTTTATTTAGAGTTTTTTTCGTAAATGGATGCTGTATCTTGTCAAATGCTTTATCTGCATCTATTGAGATGAGCACGTGATTTTTACTCTTCATTTTGTTAATGTGGTGTATCACATTGTTTGATTTGCAGATTTTGAACCATCCCTGCATCCCTGGAATAAAACCCACTTGATCATGATGTATGATCTTTTTAATGTATTGTTGTATTCGATTTGCTAGTATTTTGTTGAGGATTTTTGCATCGATGTTCGTCAGCGATATTGGCCTGTAATTTTCTTTTTTTGTGTTGTCCTTGTCTGGTTTTGGTATCAGGATAATGTTGGCTTTGTAGAATAAGTTAGGAAACCTCCTCTCCTCATCAGTTTTTTGGAGGAGTTTGAGAAGGATAGGCATTAAGTCCTCTTTGAAAGTTTGGTAGAATTCACCAGGGAAGCCATCTGGTCCTGGACTTTTATTTTTTGGGAGGTTTTTGATTACTGTTTCAATCTCTTTACTGGTGATTGGTTTATTCAAATTCTCTACTTCTTCTTGATCTAGTTTTGGAAGTCTGTATGATTCTAAGAATTTATCCATTTCTTCATGATTATCCAATTTGTTGGAGTATAGCTTTTCATAGTATTCTCTTGTAATCTTTTGTATTTCTGCAGTGTCCATTGTAATTTCTCCTCTTTCATTTCTGATTTTATTTATTTGAGCCTTCTCTCTCTTTTTCTTGATGAGTCTAGCTAAAGGTTTGTCAAATTTTTTTATCTTTTCAAATAACCAGATCTTGGTTTCATTAATTTTTGTTATTGTTTTTTTATTCTCTATTTCATTTATTTCTGCTTTGATTTTTATTATTTCCTTCCTTCTGCTATATTTGGGCTTTGTTTGTACTTCTGTTTCCAGTTCCTTTAGGTGCACTGTTAGATCATTTATTTGGAATTTTTCTTGTTTGTTGAGATAGGCCTGAATTGCTATAAAGTTTCTTCTTAGAACCACTATTGTTGTATCCCATAGATTTTGGCATGTCATATTTTCATTTTCATTTGTCTCTAGGTATTTTTTTGATTTCTCCTTTGATTTCTTCATTGACCCAATCGTTGTTCAGTAGCATTTTGTTTAATCTCTACATTTTTGTGGCTTTTCTGATTTTCTTCCTGTAGTTGATTTTTAGTTTCATACCTTGGTGGTCAGAAAAATGGTTGGTATTATTTCACTCTTCTTAAATTTTCTTAAATTCAAGAAAATTTCTTAAATCTTCTTAAATTGAGACTTGTTTTGTGGTCTAATATATGATCAATCCTGGAGAATGTTCCATGTACATTTGAAAAGAATGTGTATTTTGTGGTTTTTGGATGGAATGTTCTATATGTATCTACTAAGTCTATCTGGTCTGAGGTGTCGTTTACGGCCGGTGTTTCCTTATTGATCTTCTATTTGGATGATCTATCCATCAGTGTAAGTGGAGTGTTAAAGTCCCCTACTATTACTGTGTTACTGTCTATTTCTCCTTTTATGTCTGTTAATAGTTGCTTTATATATTTAGGTGCTCCTATGTTGGGTGCATACATATTTACAAGTGTTATATCACCTTGTTTGATTATTCCCTTTATCATTATGTAGTGTCCTTCTTTGTCTCTTGTTATGGTTTTGTTTTAAAGTCTATTTTGTCTGATATACGTATTGCTACCCTCTCATTCTTTTCTGTGCCATTTGCATGGAGTATCTTTTTCCTCCTTTCACCTTCAGTTTGTGAGTGTTTTTAGTGCTGAAGTGTGTCTCTTGTATGCCGTATAAATATGGATCTTGTTTTTTCATCCAGTCGGTCACCCTATGTCTTTTGATTCAGTAATTAGTCTGTTGACATTTAAAGTAGCTATTGATAAATATGTATTTATTGCCATTTTGTTACTTTCTTTTTTCTGGGTGTTTTAGTAGTTCTTCTCTCTTCCTTTCTTCTCTTGCTCTCTTCCCTTGTGGTTTGATGACTTTCTTTAGTAATATGCTTGATTTATTTCCTCTTACTTATTTGTTTACTTATTATAGGTTTCTAGTTTGTGATGACCATGAGGTTTCTGTATAATATTCTATGTATATAGCAGTCTAGATTGAGTTGATATTCTTTTTAGCTTGAGCTCTTTCTAAAAGCTCTACTCTTTTAATCCCCACCTCCCACATTTTATGTTTTTGAAATCAAATCTCATCTCTTGTTTTGTGTGTGTCTATCCATTACCTTCTTAACATTGAAATAGGTAACTTTAGTACTTTTGTCTTTTAACCTATATATCATCTTCACAGGTGGTTGATCTGCTACCTTTACTGTATTTTTGCCTTTACCAGTGATAGTGATTTTATTGCCTGTTTTTTTTTTTTTTTAATTTTCTTATCTCTATTTGTGGTCTTCTCTTTCCCACTTAAATAAGTCCCTTCAGCATTTCTTGTAGAACTGGTGTCTTGGTGATAAACTCTTAATTTTTGCTCATCTGGGAAGCTCTTTCTCTCTCCTTCCATTCTGACAGATAACTTTGATGGATAGAGTATTCTTGGCTGTAGGTTTTTTCCTTTCACACTTTAAATATGTCATGCCACTCCCTTCTACCCTGTAGGGTTTTGGCTGAGAAGTCCACCGATAGCCTTATGTACTTTCTTTTGTATGTCACTTGTTGTCTTTCTCTTGCCACTTTTATGTTTCTCTCTTTATCTTTACTTTTGTACATTTTAATTATAATGTGTCTTGGTGTGTGCCTCTGTGGGTTTATCTTGTTTGGTGCTCTTTGAGCTCCTGTACTTGGATGTCTGTTTCTTTCCTTAGGTTAGGAAAGTTTTCAGCTAGTATTTCTTCAAATAGCTTGTCTACACCTTTGTCTCTCTCTTGTCCTTCTGGGACACCTATAATACAAGTGTTAGTGCACTTGATATTGTCCCAGAGTTCCACTAGGCTGTTCTCATTCTGTCTAATTCTTTTTTCTTTGATCTGTTCAGCTTAGGTGATTTCCTCTAGTCTTGTGTCCAGCTCGCTGATCCATTCTTCTGTATCATCTACTCTGCTATTGAGTCCCTCTAGTCAATTTTTCATTTTCAGTATTGTATTCTTCATTTCTGATTGTTTCTTTTTTGTATTTTCCAATTCTTTGTTGATGTTCTCACTGTGTTCATCCAGTCTTCTTCCCATATCAGCTAGCATCCTTAAGAGTTTTTGTTTGAACTCTTTGTCAGGTAAATTGCTTCTTTCTCTTTCATTTAGTTCTTTTTCTGGGTTTTTGTCCTGTTCCCTGGCTTGGAATGTATTCCTTTGCCTCCTCATTATGACTCTTTCTCTGTGCTTATAGCTATGTATTAGGTGAGTCAGATATGTCTTCCGATCTTGGAGAAGTGTCCTTATGTAAGAGAAGCTTTTTGAGGCTCAGCAGTGTGCTTCCCTCTCATCACTGGTCCAAATGATCCAGGAGTGACTCTCCTGTTTGGGCTACTTGTGTCCTTCTGCTGTGGCAGGGTTGTGCTTACTCCAGGCACCCAGGGAGTCTCGTCTTTCCCTCCCTGACCAGCTGTTTGTGACTTGGGCTTGGGGAGGCTCAGAACCGTTGGATGAAAGGTCTAATAGCACACTCCTGTTTCAGTTTTCCTGTTAATTGAGTATTTACCCAGTCTACCTGGTTGCTAAGCTCAGGGGCTTACAGTTGCTGTAGGCCTCAGGCCTGCAAGGCTATTGTCAGCTCTCTTAGGGTTGCAGCTGAGTGGGGCTGGCCCTAGGCATGGGAGCTCCCAATTGTTTCAGGCTTTGGAAGGTAGAGTCAATCCTTTTTGTGGCTGATTGTGAAGCACAGGTCTTCTGCTACTGATAAGCCCCACCCTGCCACAGGTCCACACACAGTGTCAATACAGCCCTGGTCTGTGCACACTTCCTGACCTCCTGGAGCATACCCAGTTGTCGAACTGCAGAGGCCCTCCACCTCACCACCAATGGCCCCCACAGTTCACCTAGTACTCACACAGGCCCTGCCCCACAGAGGTGGACACACTTACCTGCCTGTAGAGGATCAAGGCTCCCAGTCTATGCAGGCCAACAAGCAGACTGAGGACTTGCTGTTGGGTAGGGCTGGTCTCTAGGCTGGGTTTCCTGCCCTGGCTAAACTGGATTAAATCTGCACTCTAGTGGGTGTGGCAGACCCCTGGGCTATCATGCTAGGGGAAGAACTTCAATGGCATCTGCCAGCCTCTGTGTCAGCACGCCTGTATTAGGTCTCAACAAATGGCTGCCACCAAAGTCTCAGTCTCTGGAGAGATCTCTCTTCTCACCGAGATCCACCCAGAGCCTACCAGGTGAGTTCTTTTCATCAATGGACTGTGCAGCTGCCTTTTTGGCGATTTTAGGTTGCTCTCTGAGATGAGTGAGTTTGTTCACGGGCCCTTTAAGAGCCAGGTTTTTTCTAGCTTTCCTCTGATAGCTTTTCTAGGGGTATCCCCAGTTGCAGTTAAGAGGCAGGAAGCCAGATAGTAGGACACTCGTCTCAGTTGTGCTGAGTCTGAAGGATGCTTATATCAGTAATGTACCCCCATTAAGGTCCCCACTTCTCCATACTTAGGGCAGCTCCCGCCCAGCCAGCTGTGAAGGTCCACGGTTCACAAAGGTGGCTTTGTTCTCTCCAGAAGGAAGTTCTGCCTCTTCCACCTCAGTCATGACTGTACCTTGTTGTGGGGGTTCTTTTTATTCAATTTTCAGTTTTCTCTCCAGGGTAATTTTTCCAAGAATAGTTGTAACCTCGCTGTGTTTGTGTGACGAGGTCAGTTCAGAGTCTGCCTACGCCATCATCTTGATGAGATCTCTCGTTAGTCACTTTTGAATACGCTGATCCCAACACAGTGCCTGGCAGTTTTAGGATTTCAAAATGATTTGAAAATTAAGTTGGATTGGGTATTAATTCATAGGTTCTTAGAGTTGAGGGGATTTGAGACATCATTCTAACTCCTTAATTTTACAGGTGAAATATGAATTTTTATATCTCAGGTCACAGGCTGGTTTCTAATTCAGTAAGACTAGACAATAAGTTTCTACTAAACCATGCTGCTAAATAAAATTTCCATGTATGTTTCAAGAACTCTTAGAAAATACATTTTTCTTTTTCATGTATAACTTCTCAGTAAATCACACAGTGGAGCAAGAATATCAAAAGAGAAAAATGTTTTGCAACTTTTATTCAGGAATAAAATATTGAGTCCTTTGATCAGAACGTTGTTATTGAAACACTATGTAAAAAGCGTGTTGCTCTGCTTATGTTTCATCCACTTCTAATGTTTATACTTAGAATTGCAATAACAATTATTGTTGTATTAAATACTGTTCAGTGAGTGATTCATATTTTTCATGTCCTTATCAGCATTCTTGTGTCCATTGGCACCCTTTTATTCTATTTTCCCAATATTTGGCTTGGTCTCATAATCATAGAGCACATATATTCTTTAGCTAATACCAAGGACAATTTCTTTTGTTATATTTAGAGTGTAACTGTGATCAATGTTAACCTATAATTTCCTAAGATTACGTTGCCAGTGATGGCACAAGTTACTCCAAAATGAATTTATGTTTTTAATCTACAAACTGGACTTTTAAAAAATTACAGAATGATCCCTTCAATCCTGGAATTTTTCATTAGTGCCAGCCTTCACTGTGTTTCAAATCTTAACCCTAGCAATGACATTAATAAGCTTATACAGGAAACATTAGAGGGAATGACATACTCTCCTGAATGAACTAAATAAATAAATCAGATCAAGGACCAAACTGAAGGCTCTTCTGTCTCTTTCTATGTTTTAGGTACTTTCAATTACACTTTGAACTTCTTTCCAGTAAGAAAGATGGTCTGTCTCTTTGCTGTGTGCTAATCATAAGTCCAACCCATCCCCAGTGTACATTTTTTTGTCAGTTGGGATCAATTAACCTCTAACACTGTGGCAACCAGATGTTGTTAGACGAGTTTAGCAAGTGTTTGTACTCTCCTGAATTTTCCGAAGGGCATCTGCATTATGTCAAATTTTTCTCACCTCATATTTGCCTGTGTTGGCAGAAGTCCAGCTCTTTCATCTTCCATGTGTTTGTTTTATTTTAATAGGAGTTCTAAGTTTCTTTTATTTTTACTTGACTGAGACAAAGCACAATACAGGTAGAAGGGTATGATTTTCTCCATAGATCTGAAAGTTTCAATTTATATAGTTGAACCACTGTTATACTCACTGACCTGTGTTTTGACTATTGCTGTTCTGACCACTGCTTCAGGATGCAGAAATGGAAAGTTGCTTTTTTTGATGGCTGTGAATAAAATATTGATTATTTACATACTACAAGAGGGAAATCATTCCAAATTTTAGCATTAAAATAATTCCTAGGGGGGCCAGCCCCGTGGCCGAGTGTTTAAGTTCGTGTGCTCCACTGCAGCAGCCCAGGGTTTCACTGGTTCGGATCCTGGGTGAGGACATGGCACCACTTGTCAGGCCACATTGAGGTGGCCTCCCACATACCACAACTAGAAGGACCCACAACTAAGATACACAACTATGTACCGGGGGGATTTGGGGAGATAAAGCATAAAACAAAAAAAAAAAAGATTGGCAACAGTTGTTAGCTCAGGTGCCAATCTTAAAAAAAATAATAATAATTCTTAGGGATATTTACATTTATTTTTCTTAAAGCATAGGCACATTTTTATCAGTTATTTTTCTTCAAAATTGTCTCTGAATGCAAATAGACACAAAAAGGTCAGAGTCTTATTTTAATTTATTCATAATTTCATTCCAACAAAAGTTGTTTTCAAAATTGATTTCTGAAATGTTCATTAAAATTGGTGCCCTTTGGGACTTACCTTAGTCAGTTTTAATTGCTTAAATAATTACATACTGCATTAAGATTCTTCTTTGGGTACTGGCTACATTCAAAGGAGATCTTTTACATTAAAAAAAAAAGACAAACTCAGTAGTTATTAAATATTGAGACATGACAGCTGTCTGTAGCTACTCTTCTGAGTTTTACATTTTCCTCTGAGTCAATAGAGTGGGCATAATATTATACGGCGTATGTTCAGTCAAATGATGATTTTTATGTTAATGACAATGCATTTCTTTAAAGAATCCAATATTTTATACAAAGTAAATTTGTGTTAAGGGAATGCAAGGTTATCTTATAAATTATTTATATTTAATATATATATACTTAGCTAAATCAGAACAATGATTCAGTACATTTAAAAATATATCTGCACTATGAATTTCTAAATTTGTACCTTAAATATTCCCTTGGCCTTTATTAAAGGATCTTGTGAGCAATACCAAATGATGTATATATACATATATATATAGTTATGTTGTGTTAGAGTAAGATTTGAAGGGATTTCTTTTTCCTACTATGAAAGAAACATACATGCTGAAGAAACCAACTAAATCAACCTTTGAAATAGGTCAAGACAAAATGATGACTGCCTTAGTGAAACAAAGTAATAACCTGGCTTAGATGTGTGCTTCTGGAACTTTTCCAGTAAAGTACCCTATAAAGCAGCAGAGAGTCAACTCAGGAAAATGAGAGATGTGATCTCAGTTCCTTTAAAGCTTGTGTTTTTCTAAAAGATTTTGCATACTAGCCTATTTTTTCTCCATATTTGTTTTAATAGAAAAATATTACATATCATCAAGTAAATTGGTTCACTAAGAAGTGGTACCATGTTTATCCTAAAGGTTTTTTCTCTAACAAGGCACAGTGTGGTATCGTCCTAGAATTTAAGAAACTTGGCACAGTGGTTGGCTATGGGATAGATTATAAGATTGAGTGTTGAATTGTTCTGGAATTGACTTGGTTTACAGATGATTTTGCTCTAGTTAATATTAAAATTAGTTTGTCTTTTTCTGAATGTAGAGAAATTAGGGGAAAATAACCCAGAACCGTTCTTTATGACATAGCAAAAGTGACTTGAGATTAACAAATTGTGGTAAACCAGAATGGATGATAATGTAAAGTTCACTTTCTCATAAACTCTGTTGCATGAATTTTACTGATCTAAGTTCACAGACTGGTATTTTGTATCTTTAAGCACTCGTTCAGAGTTTTAAAAACAGTTGATTTCAATTTTTTCATTTTTCATTTTAGGTCAGACATCACAGAGACCTTCAATGGCAAATTTACCACTTTCCAACTCTGTTAAAAGAAGCTCCAGCTGCCTTTCCTCCCCTCGTCCTCGATCAAGAAGTGCAGCTGCTCCATCATTATCTAGAGCTGCTTCTGAAATTTCGGAAATTGAATACATTGATATTACTGACCACAATGAGCCTTTCTTAGATGGCACTGCTGATCAACAAACCTTAGACAGTTTGGAAAAAGAATTAAATGTGATGAGAAATCTTGCAGGTAATACTATTTTTTTTTCAGTGTACACAATGTTAACTCAGTCTTCTGCCTGATTCTTCATATTGTGCTCCAAAAAAACAAGCCTTTCTCTTTCTCTCTTCATACCATCAACTTTTTTTGTCTGTTTTCTTGGATATCCTGTGATATCACCCTGAAAATGTCATAAAATATGTGAATGCCCAGCCACACCAGAGGTAGTCCCCTTAGCCCACATGGTACGCAGTTAAATTGCGGCATAAGGACCTTTGTGTGGACAGATAAAATTTTTTTTCTCCTTTCTACAAACCGACTGAGTAGCTAATCCCTGTAGCTTTATGAAAGCTACTGCTCAAGACCCTTGTTGGGAGATTGAGCTGTCAGATCTTTTAAAGAAATATTTCTCAAGCTGCCGTGTGTACACAGATCCCCGGAGGATCTTGTTAAAATGAAGATTCTGATTCACTATGCATGGGTGGGGCCTGAGATTCTGCACATCTAACAAGTACCCAGTTGATGCCAGTGCTGCTGGCTGGCAGACCTGTTTGAAGAGCAATTATATTCATGCGTTCTATTTCCTAAACCTCAAAGGATGAAGTCTAGCAAATCACAGCCCTATTCTTGAACATGTAGAGATCTGGTTCAGTAACAGAACGTCAGGGGAAATAGTCCTCTTAATTTTCATCAGAAAGTTGTTCATGCAATTTGATAGAAGCCAGCTGCAGATCCAAGAGGCAGGCCAGAAACCTCTAGGCCTGTGTATTCCACACATGCTCCTCCCTTGTTTTTTTTTGCTTTTGTTCTTTTTTAGTAATATCCTCCCTTTTTCACCTTAGAATAGTGACTTTGCTATTTTCCTGAAAAGAATACATCTTGGTTTTGAAAAATTCAAGCAACACAAAAAAACACAAAAAAGGAAGCCAAAATCCCCACAAAGTCTTACCACTCCGAAAACAACCATTAACATTTGATAAGCAGCATTTCAAACATCTGTTTATATCTTAAGTATACATATAAGACTATATAGTTAGAAGGATGAATAGATTGAAGGAAAAATAGTAATAATTTTATAAAAAATAGACATGCTCTCTATTTTTTTAAAATTATATATATATTTATCCAACTTAAAAGTTGAAATGAAACTACAGGAAATTGGACATTTTAGATAAGTATTTTTTCACTGCAAAATTGTTAAGTTAAACCATATGAAATTGCCCTTTTGTAGACAAAAGACAGTGGAATATTGTTAATTTTATATGGTCTAACCTGTAATTTTTGCAAATATCCCTTTAAAAACTAAGAAAAAAGATGAAAAGAAACAGTAAGCAATTGAGGCCATTTTTAACTACATGACTTAGTTTTAGACAGTAATGATTAAATCCCTATGGTAAAAGACAAGGACTTATTTCTTACTGTTTTTAACCACATGTGATTGTAGATAGTATTAAATACATTCCTGTTATAGTTATGTTATAATTTTTCATTTTTTCAAGGTTTCATTTTATTTTCTTTTTCCTAGTGAAAATGCATATGGATTAAGTAATCAGCACCAGCATTTTTACTATGACTTCGCAATTAGGGAATTTTTTTATTTAGATTGATCTCTAGAAGGTTTGATTGTGGCATTCTTGAGAACATCTGTCTTTTATCTTTGTGGTTGATTGACAAGTTAGCTAGATTAATTTAGTGGATCTCATTTTTTTTCCTCTGCACATAGTAGACTTTTCTCTATTGTCTTTGGTCCATGAATATGCTGCTATTAGTCCTTTAGTTTTTATTTTTAGTTTTTTTGAGGAAGATCAGCCTTGAGCTAACTGCTGCCAATCCTCCTCTTTTCACTGAGGAAGACTATCCCTGAGCTAACATCCGTGCCCATCTTCCTCTACTTTATATGCGGGATGCCTGCCACAGCATGGCTTGATGAGCAGTGCCATGTCTGCACCCGGGATCTGAACTGGTGGACCCCAGGCCAAAGTTTTTCCATTTAACTTTTGTTTGATTGAATTTAATTGTCAGTGTTTTCCCCCCAGTAGGGCTCATGGGTGCTCCATTCCTTGAGTGCTTTGCTGTTTGGGAAGGCAGGAATGACAAAGGGGCTGAGGGTAATTTCTTTGTGTCACTTTTCTCTTCAACCTTGTATGTCCCAATTTGTTGTTTTCTCGATCTGCATTCTACTGTGAATAGTTTGAGGTCGCCTTGATTTTTGACTCCTCCTCTCTCTTGTATGTGACAGGCTTCTTTCCTGATGGGATATTTGAAATTTTTTTTCTGAATCTTTGAAATTTGATAAATGGACCCAGGATTGTGTTTCCATGTCAATAATTAAGCATTTCTTAAAACATAGGGTTCTCTTTCTGTCTGCAAAATAAGTTCTTCTTTATTTTCAGAGAAATTTTCTATCGCATATTTGAATTGCTTTTCTGTTCCATTTGGCTTTCTCCTGCTGAGAAACCTATTTTGTCTATGTTGGATCCTCTTTGTACAATGTATTTAGTTATATTTTCTGCAACTGTTTTAACCAGTTTTTATTTTCTTTTGCATTTACTATGATTATCTCAAGCTTGACTATTATATCAGAATTTCAATTTTCAGCTGGTTATAGTTCATTCTTTATTGATCGACAATAAATTAGCTCTCTACAGGTATTGCTTTGACATGTTTTTTGGTAATTTTTTACTTTGATATAATTTCAAAGTTACAGAAAATTTGCAAGAACGGAAGAATAGTACAAAAAATGCCAATGCACACTTTACCAGTTCACTACCTGTTTGTCTTTTGGCCTATTTACATATATGCACGCACGCGCATGGGCGTGCACACACACACACACACACACACACACACACTGCTCTTTTTTTCTGAACTATTGGAAAGGAAGTTATAAACATCATGACCCTTCCCCAAAATATATTTCAGTGTGTATTTCCCATGAGCAAGGACATTCTCCTACATAATCATAGTACGATGATCAAAATCAGGAAATTTAACATTGATACAATATAATCTATAGTGCATATCAAAATTTTTTAAATTGTCTCAATGAAGTCCATTATAGCTTGTTTTTTTCTGGTACAGGAGCCAATCCAGGAACAGGTGACCATTTACTATTTTCCTTTGTGATGTCTGATGTATTGTTGGTTGATCTTTGAGATTAGTTTTACTGTTTTTAAAAATGTTGCTTTTGTTATTCCTTTTGTAACCGAGAGACTTCTGGGAAATTTTCTTATGGTCTTGATCTGTTTTCTACCAGATTGGTCTTTTGTTCAATCAGGTTTTGCGTGCTATGGATTCCTGGATTCTAGTCCGTTTGTTTGCATGGCTAGTTACTGTCCTTTCTTTGTATCTTACGTGCTCAGCCTTACTGTGAGTGGCTCTGCTCTTATCCTCCGTCTTTTCTGGGATAGTGAGCCTGCATTCTCCCTGAAATGCTCTCCGCCTGTCCTGAGATCTGTCAGTCTTCTCTTTGGAGCCACCTTTGCGGGTTGGGTAATGTGCTCTTTTTTGTATCCTGCTGGCTCGAAGGCATGGGGAGGATAGACGAAGGACTGGGAGCTCAGCCTCCTTTGTTGGAGGATCTGGGCTCTCTTGTCTTTTTCTAGATTTTATTAAATGCCAAACTTCACTGGACCTGGTTTCCAGTGTGTTCTGTCCCTGTAGGGACACCTACGAGTTTGCAATTTTCTTGCCTCCGCTAAGGTCTTATGGTGGGTATTTAGGGGCTTTAAAAAATATTTCAAATATTTTCTCCTTACTTCCCCTTCACCTGCTTTTCTCCAAATTAATGTGTTTCTGGTGAGACTTGTCAGAACTTTAGATGACTCGCCTTTTGCTATTACTAGTTTGGTGTGTGTATTGGGTGGGGTGGGGGCGTTGGACAGCAGTACACCTCAGTGAATCTTCTGTTTATTTCTTTGGTTGCCCTTTGTCAAAGTTCATTATGTGAACTTGTATCCTTTTTTCATTTGGTTCCTTTTATGATTTTATTTTATTTGACTTTTTATTTTTCTGCTTTTTCTATTTATTTCATTAGAGGTTGAAGGAGGAGAGTATATGACCCATCTTTACCCACCCATCATTCCTTTGCTTTACTCTAAATTACTAAATGTAAATCTCCTTGGAGGTAATTCTCACATTAAAGATCAATTCTAAAATGAAGCCTGAACTGGATCTAAAAGGATAAGCATACAGTTTTTAATCAGAAAATGAGCACTTCTTATTCTGATAAATTGATGAGTTCCATTATTTACAAATGAAATACAGTACTTTACAAACAGTAGTCTTTTTTTTGTTTCCAACCACTCAGCTTTCCCATTTCCTTTATCACTTTTGATCTAACATGCTTCATTGTTTCCCTATGTCACCCATTTTCTCATACACCAACACCAGTATTTTTACTAGAATACATCACTTTTTGTTTCTGAAAGTGGGCACACACTGCGGATTCTGTGAATGGCTTTTCTGATGGTCCAGGAATAGAACGCAATCACTTCCACACACTTGACTGGGGATGGCTCTCTTTCTGTTTGGAAAGAGTGGCTTTGGTTGAGGGCACAGCTTTGAGACACTCACCTGGAGCTGAGGAAGAAAGAGGACGGCACATCAACTGAATCAACCCAACAGTCAGTGAGGCGACAGATGCTGTGTTGAAATCAGGCCCTATTCTAGAAAATTCACTGAATCTGCACAAGGCTTTTGTATTCTGTTTAGCATCAATGGGCAGAAAAATTGCACCACATTTCACTACTTAACGGTGCCGTTTGGAAAATCGCTTCATGAAGTTTGGTCTCACACAGGCACAGCTACGCAATTCGACTCTTATACAAATGTAAATGTGTTTATATCGCTGTGAAAGCTGCATTTTTGTTAGCAGCAACCTTTCTGACTTGTTTTCTGTTAGCTCTAGGATACGTCCACTTCCTCTAAGTTCTGTGGAAAACAGCCGTGCCAAGGAGCGGGGAGAAGACAAGACAGGAAATAACTACATGAAGTGTCTCTCCTTTGATTCAGATTGCTGTGGCTGATATTGCAGCCATGTCAGAAGCAGGCGGGGTGGGCAGGGCAGGGGACCTGTGTGTGCAGGTTGCAGACACAACTTCCTGCTGCGTCAGGAGATGGGTCAACAAAACAGGTGGTTGAGAGCCAGGCTCTGGGGCAGGAGTCCGGTTTTAGAACTTGAAACCAACCCTTACTAGCTTCGTGATGTTGGATGACTTACTTTCTTAACCTCACTTTGCATCAGTTTCTATATATGAAAGATGGGGATAATAATAGGCTGTATCATAAAATTGGTGACTGAACTCAGTTATGTACTAAATATTGTATTTATGAAAATTTATTTCTCTTTCTCTCCACACACATACACACACACACTCTTAACAGTGCCTAGCATAATAAGTCCTGAAAAATCTGTTAAATTATATAAGGAACCAGTGGGTGGAGCTTTCTACATACAGTAAGGTAATGTGCTCATGGTAAGTCCAGTTTTTAGTCAGAAACATCTAAAAGCTGTTTCCATTCTAAAACTATGTCTTATTCTAGACCACTTTGAGGATGACAGTTAGCTATAGTTCTTGCCATATTCTTATTCCTTCCAGAAATATCTTTGTAAATAACACTACAGTCACTTCCTTAAAAAGCTCAACATACCAGGTATAACTTAATTACTAAGGCACTTTGTCGGTTCTCAGATATTGTTCTAACCTGAAGAAATTTGGAAAATATCAGAAGATATGCATTATGAGAAAGTATCAGTAATGATGCACTTTAAAGCATTCAGCTTTTCAGTAGTTAAAAATGACTCATTTGTTTCCAACTTGTTCTGATTTGTGGTTTAAGAGTCTTTGTGGTCCTGAAATTCCCACAGCAATCCTGTGTTTGTGTGGGTCCATAGGTAGTTAACTGAGCCAGGTAATTAAAGAGAGGAAAGTACTTTTTCTTAAACAAAAAAGAAAAAAAATCTCCCCGGTCCTAGCAGACGTAGCCATGCTGTCTGTGAAGTGGAATAGTGAGGCAGTGGCTTCCTGAGTGGTTAGAGCCTCTGTTCAGAGGTTGACCATCAAGTAAGATATTCAACTGTGAAACTGCAATTCAGGATTTGTAGTTAGCAAATTAACTAAATAACTCTTGTAAAGACAGGTTAAAATGGGCTAGAATGGCAATCTTTTGTGCCTTTGAATTTCAGGAAAAAGTTGAGTGCTACATACAAGTGAAAGTCAACATATTAAAAAAAAATTCTGATATAAGGAATATGAAACCACTCAATGAGTAATAATAGTCACTGTTTGTTTTTAGATATGAGGTTGCTCCATTTGCTCTTCATAGCTACCCTGGGAGGTGGTAGGGGCAGGTGCTACTCTTAATCTCCCCTTTGTGGATACAGTATCTGAGGCTCTGGGTGGCGCAGAAACTGCCCCCGTCTCCCCCGGGTGCAAAGAAGAGCCAGGCACAAGTCCAGGCAGGTTGGCCCCACTCCTTTGTCTCACTGCCAAATCCTTACTTCAAATCACTATTGTGACTACTTGAAAGGGCGAAGATGTGGGCAGAATGAAGGTAAAAGGAAGATAGAGGAAAGGAAAGGAAAACAAGAGGCTGAGGGCTGGGGTGGGGCTCACAGGTTACAGGGTGAGTGTCCTGGTTGTCACACTTCCTAAATATCGGTACATCATTTGTCTGTTGCTACGCTAGATAGTCCTTTAGAAATTTTTGTCGTCGTTGTTTTTCCTTTTGGTTCCTTATTGGGAAATCACCTATCTGCTTTGTTTCCATTCTTTGAAATCTTTAACCTGTTTCTCTGGTTCTTCCTTTCATTTTTCCTTCATTTTCTTTATTTATATGAGTGTTCTTTCCCTGTGGGATAAAGTTTTATGTATGTGTTTTAAATGACTTGAGTTTTAGAAATATACCTTAGAACTTTGCATTTTAGTCAACTTTCCCCCTTTGTCTAATTCATTATTATTGTATTTAAGAGATTCATCAATGATCCGAGAACATACAGTCTTACTCTAGGGATGGAAAACTGACTCGACAGTTATAAAGTAAAATTTCCAGTATAAATGTCAATCCAGTCTTCCCTAGTCCTGTGTGAAAAAAATCAGGAGACTTAAGTTTTTGGACAATTGGCCTTTTAGGTTTAACACTAACCTGCAATAAGGTTTTTGTAAGCAATTTTATTTTTCTGTGCCTTGAAAATCAAGTGATGTCACCTTTGCTCCTGTTAACTTCCCAAGGTATTCTGAAATATAACTTTGAGAATTAACAGTTATACAAAAATAGCCCCATTCTGTTTGTACAATCTGAATTAACTCTGTGCTCATTCAGTGAGGACTCAAAGGCTAACAGAGGTTGGATACCTCTCCTGGTGGTATTCTTTAGGTCTAAGCACCGCTATTGGGTTTCATTACTGTAGTTCTACTCTAGATTTTCCAAAGCCTGAACTGACTACTTTCCAACAGGTAAAGTTCCCTGTCATTGGGGCATGTTAAGGTACTTTGCATAACTATCTTCTTTTACCTTGTGGAAAAATAGCAGAGAAGATAGTAGCCTAAAGCTAAAGAATTAGATCCTGGAGCATAGTTATTGGTGATATCGGTGAACTAAAAGAGCTCTGGTCTAATTCCAGTTCTTCTACTATGTGGTTGTGTGAATTTCAACAAATTACCGATCTCCTGTGGGCCTTCAGTTTCCTAATCTCCCACAAGTGGGAACTGAACAAAAATGCTGGCTGAGGAATCTGGTTTTTCCCAAAATTAATCTTCTATAGAGCTCCCAAAGTTAAATGAGACCAAGTTAAGCTGTCTTGATTGCTTTGGGGTGGTGGGAGCAGGAGCCTCATCTCTGAGTACCGAATTTATCGGTGTATCGTAATTTGAAAGTCACTGGGATAAATAATTTAAAGGGCACTTCCGGTTGTAAATGTATCGAAGCCTTCTTGCAGCAGGAGTAATAATCTAAATTACTTTGAGAAGAGAAATCTGCTTGCTCAAAGACTTCAAGTTAACACTAAGCACTAAAAAAAACCCCAACTCTTCAGTAAAGTGTAGAATGCATGTAGTTTGGTGTTTGGTCCTTCTAATCAGGAGGCTATTTACTTGGCACTTTCATAAGAGTGAAGGAAAGAGTAGCACCCAGTAATTTTAACAGTTGTAAAGTCATCATGGCATAATCTTATGTATAAGTTCGATGGCTGTTGCAACTTTGTCAATGACAAAAAGAAGGCATTAATACAGTAATCATATTTATTATTATACTTGACGTATTGGTAGTTTATATAAAGATATGTTTGCTTATACAGATCTTCATCAACTTATGATGGGATTACGTAGTAATAAATCCATCATAAGTTGAAAATATTGTAAGTTGAAAATGCATTTAATATACCTAGCCTACCAAAGATCATAGCTTAGCCTAGCCTCCCTTAAATGTGCTCAGAACAATTACGTTAGCCTACAGTTGGGCATAATCTTATAACGCAAAGCCTATTTTATAGTAAAGTGTTGAATATCACATGTAGTTTATTAAACAATGTGCTGAACGTGAACAACAGAATGGCTGTCTGGGAACAGAATGGTTGGAAGCATATGAGTTGTTTACCCTCGTAAACACATGGCTAACTGGGAGCTGCGGCTCACGGCCGCTGCCCAGCATCACAAGAGAGGATCCTTAGCCTGGGAAAAGATCAAAATTCAAAATTCAAAGTGTAGTTTCTACTGAGTATGTACTGCTTTCACACCATGGTAAAGTCAAACAATCATTAAGTCATCTGTGCATTTGCTTCCTTAACTTGCACTCTTTGTCCTGACCTAGGCTGACTCATAGGCCAGCTCCAGGAGAAGGGAGAGGATCAAGGCTTCCCCCTTTCACATACAAATGGCTATTTTCTGCCCAAACAAAGCAAGGAGGCAGAAAAAGAAAGGGCAGCTTTGTCAAGACTAACCTTTGCCTCAGACTGTGTTGGGGTAAAGCTTTTATTTCTTAGAAGACAAAAGAGATAATAAAGTGGTTAACACTCAGACAAGTTGAGTTGTGCACTATTCTAACTTTAAAGAAGATCACTTGATTTTCTTTGGAATTTTGTGAATTCTCAGGACATTTGACATATTTCTTAAATATAATGTATACCATGTAGTATCACTTATGTGTGGAATCTAAAAAAAGCTGAACTCACTCATAGAAACAGACACTGGAATGGTGGTTGCTGGGGCCTGGGGGGTCGGGGAGAAGGGGAGATGTTCAAAGAGAACGAACATCCGGTTATAAGGTGAATGAGTCCTGGGAATCTAATATACAGCATAATGATTATAGTTAATAATATTCTATTGCATACTTGAAAGTTGCTAAGAGAGTAGATCTTAAATGTTCTCACCACAAAAAAGAAATGGTAATTGTGTGATGTGATAGAGATGTTAGCTAATGCTGTGATGGTAATCATTTTGCCATATTTGAGTGTATCAAATCAACACATTTTACACTTTAAATTTACACAATGTTGCATGTCAATTATATCTCTATTAAACTGAAAAAAATAATTGGGGAATTCACCAAAAAAAATCCACATGATTAAAGTGACTTGATATCCATACTCTAATTTGGAATCTCAGATCAAATTTACCTCACACTCTGCCCACCCCACAAACATTAGAAAATTGAGTGATGATTAAAAATCTGTGCTCACTTTCTTCATGCTGCTTGTAGTTTCCTCTGGATAAACTTTCAGCACCATGTACTGTGCATTTGTTTCTTGAATTTATGTGCTGATGATGCATGAAATAAAATGTTTCAGATCCTTCAGAAAAACTTCACAGCCTAACCTCAGAAGAGTTAGCAGCCTTCAACAACAATTCGCTGAATATAAGTCAGACTACCCTGGATTTCCTTAAGACATCACGTGCGAGGGGTCCCTGTGGAGCTGAGGACCTGAGGTAGGTTAGGCCTGCAGCTTATATGTAAAGATAGTAGATAGTAAAAATTTTGACAAGCCCCAACTAGTTATCTTTACTATATGAAGAAAAATTGTCCTCATGTGTGTACTTTATATGGCCATTCTTTGTAAAATGTTTGGGTCCTTTGCTGACCTATTATCAGGATTTAGTAAAAGGCTTATGAGGGTGTTACTTTAATGTAAAGAGATAATTCTCTGCTGCACAATGTGTGACAGAAAAATGAAAAGACATTTGGAATTTAATAATCCTTCAGCATTTCTTCTTATATTGAAAAACAATTGCCTTATTTGCATTAATTAAGCTAATAAGTCCCATAAATATGCATTAATGAAATCGTAAAGTGAATAAAGTTTTCAGAATAGAATATTGAGAAGTTTCTTTCTTGAAATCGAGTCTAGATTGTTAATGATAGGGTATTTTAATCTGTATCATTTCATTCTTTCCTCACAAAAGATGAGAACATTTAGGGATGCTGATTGGTTTATAAGGAACATAGGTTATAGTAATAAATGCTTCAGAAAAGTAGTCTACCATGTCAGACTACTATTGACATACTGGCATTTCTTGAAAAAGGAGGAGAAGGGTCCCTTCTAGAAGGACTAACATAAATGTAAAATAAAAATCCATTGGATTGTAAATTCCTTTCATTTCTAGTCTAATATTGCAGTAAAAGGGAATCAAGAGTCTCTTAGTCTGCCTTTCTGAAAGAGGAAACCGTTTAGCTGTGGTTCTTGGATTTTTGCATTTCTAACTCCACTTACATTTTTAAAAAAGAGGGATCAATATAAAGTTGCTATCTTTTCCTTTAAAATGTCATTAAAAACAAAGTAACTAAACCTTCCACATCCTCTCACCATTGTTTCATTAAAGAAAGGACATTTAATATTAAAAGTATAAGGGGAACATTCTAACAGATCTTTAAAATTAAAAATATCATGAAAAAGTCCTTATTTTCTCTTCTCTTCTTAGACCAGGGAAAATGTTCTATCACGGATATACACTGGTCCACAGACCAGCGTTTAAAGAACTGCTGGTTTAGCCTGTGTTAGGGATAAAAAAGGACTCAAACAGCAGTTATATCCATCACGGGGTGAAGTATTTTATATTATTTAGTGGCGTACATGGGCTGAAAATCTAGATAACTTGTACCAAAGAATCTGAAATTATGCAGGCTCCTCTCTGTTCTCCCACGCTGCCTCTTCCCAAACTCCAGACACCTGTGTGCTAGAGGTTCCAACGCTCCTCTCCACAATGAAACACAACAAAATAAAACAAATAATTGCTGTCATTAATTTTGGTTTCGACCTATCTTCACTGGCTATCCACAACGTCCTAATTTACTGTACACAAAAGAGGTGATTTATCTGGCAGTCTGTTCATTGGGATTGTATTAAACAGTGAAGGTAATGATGAATGTTCTTAATGATGACCCTGAGGCTCTGCAAGTTTCTGAAGTGCCTTCTGAATCATTAATGAAAGACACAACCAGAGACCATAAAATCTTCTCTCCTTGATTCCACTGTGGCTTCATTTCTTGGGAGAGGGAGAATGATGATAATTTTTCATTAAAAGGAGGCTTGGTATATTGGACACATTGAAAATGATGGCCCCGGTCTGAGATGGCCTGCACATATCTGCCTGTCTCCAATGACTTCAATGTATGGAGTATTGATCAGAAGATAAATGAAGAGTTGAAATTTGGTTCTGTATATTGTGTATTGATCTTTCAATGTATTTCCAGCTCTTCTGAAAAAGATACCGAAATTCAGTCTTCGCTGACACTTTCTGAGAGCAGCACAGATGAGGAGGAAGAAGATTTTCTTGACAAGCAACATGTCATCACACTTCCATGGTCAAAGAGTACCTAAGGATATTTGCTCACTACTGTTTCCATTTTACACCCAGAGTAAAACAAACAACTGAAAATGCAACCAAGTGATTACCTGTCCAAGAGATCTTGATTATTAATGTCTCTGATATTTCCAGGTTTACAGACTAATAAAAGTTACTGAAATTATAAGTTTAAGGGATTTTTCTTCCAAATGATATATTATATGTCAAACACTAATCTATATTGCAGATCATATTAGTAAAATTTGGTGAATTTTAAAAAATAACAGTTATAGCTGTGTCTCTAGAATCTACCATAGGATAGAACATGATTACATTTGAAGTGATATTTAATTGTTAAATTATATTTTAAATAATTATGTCATCAATAAGAGGGTACATTTGATGGCCAAGTCATATTTGGCAGTAGCATTAATTGTGCTTGGCATCCATTTTTTACTTTGGTAATTACAGTTTTCTTTTCTGTTAGTGTTTTTGACATTTATAGAAGTTCTGGTAGCTTCAAAAGTTGCTGCTAGAAGAGAAAAAGAGGAGCCCAAATAAAGTGGCTGCAATACTTGTAATTCTCTGTTCTAGTAAAACATGGAAAAGGCCCCAAAAGAGTTTTATTTTGGGTGAGTCAGTACGATGGTTAATTTTGTGTGTCAACTTGACTAGGGTATGGTACCCAGATATTTGGCCAAACATTATTCTAGATGTTTCTACAAAGATAGTTTTTAGATGAGATTAACATTTAAATCAATAGACTTTGAGTAAAGCAGATTGCCCTCCACAATGTGGGTAGGGTCTCATCCCATCAGTTTGAGGCCCTTAATAGAAAAAAGACTGAAGGACTCCAAGGAAGAAGGAATTCTGCTTTCAGACTGCCTTGGGACTCAAACAGCAACATCAGCTCTTCCCTGGGCCTCCAGCCTGCTCGGCTGCCCATAGATTTTGGATTTGCTAGCCTGCACAATTGGCTCTGTTTCTCTGGAGAACCATGACTACTACAGTCAGTTTGAAGGACCATTGTGACAGCCAAAGAAAATAACACACTTGGAAGTGTTTTGCTAGTCTTGGGTAGTAATAGATCCTGGGGTCGGTGGTGGTCAAGGTTTTACATGATCTTGTAATTCAAGGGCTTAAAAAAGAGCAGAAGAAGACATGGGGGGTGGAACACTTTTATAGATGTCACTTTGTGACATTTTAGGACAATTACCTCTTAAGGAATTTGTTGACTTAGAAAAACATCCCTGCGGGTTGGTTATGCCATCACCACAGCATAGTCATATCTTAGGGTTCAAACTCTTTCATCGTCTCCATAATTCTGGGTAGTAATCCCTTTTACAAGACTGATGGTAGTTTAGTGTAAATTTATCTTTGATACTTTGTCCATTGCATCAGTAAATTGTATTGGCATCATACCCACATCCTCTACTGATGCTAGAAAATGATGAAGAGACCTATGGCCATTTCTATATCTTTTAATATAAAAATGCTCTTTGTTAAAAATGATTAACATAAGTGAACAATAAGCAATCAGAAAAGCCAATCATATTATCAGAATTTTCAAAAGAAATAAATACCTTAAAATTAAGAGTGTGACTCCTCAATTATTTTTACCATCCTCTTAGCACTTCCTCTGTCACAATCCCACAGAGAAGAGGGTGAGTCACCCTTGAAGCTTCATCATTTGTGTCAAAAGCCCTCTGGCATCCCATCCTGAGGCTGCTAGCTTTCTGAATTTTAGTATCTGTAGTTAAAATGGGGCTTGCTGTTCACCTCTTAGGATAGGAAAAGATCTTATTTTCCTTTCCAGCATGTCTGCTCAAGTTTAAAGTTTCTTGACTCTCCCTACCCTCTTTTGCTCTAAGGCATCTTTCTTTTCCCTTCTGATGAAGAAGAAAATTGTTTCTCTGGGTACAATTTATAAAACTCCAGTGTGTTTCTTAAACAAAGTGGAAGGGAGTGTTGCCCTATTCTTGTTAGGGAAGTAGGACCACTATTATTTCTTCAGTGTATTCAGTCATAGCTTGAGTCTTTTATGAGCTAGCTCAGAAAGAGATTTCAGAAGATGCCATTACCTTTTACAATGTAAGAATTTTTAAACAAAAGTTGAGCTGATAATTAGTGTCATCAGTGCATTTCTGGCAAGACTTTGAGATAAGGAGTGTACTATTGACATTGTCATTTGACTTCCAATATGACTTCAGAATTAAATATGAGGGTCCCCTGTGGCAGAGCAAAGTAGACCCCCTTTTGCCTTTATTTGCTTCCCGTAACCACACATTTAGAAAATTTCCTTAATTCCTTTGCCATTAGTCTAACGAGGAGATAAGAACTAAATAGGATTAGAGCCTTTGCCTGAAGCAGCTTCAATGTGTTCTCTCATTTTGAAGCTCAAGCTTAAAATCTCAAAGGCATGCACCTAGTTCTGACTGTGGAGTTGAGAGAATTTCAGACAGTCCAGAGGAATCACGGCCATATTCCTAGTACTAGAGTTAGCAGTGTGTCTCTAGCAACTATCGGACAAAAGATCACATGACTTTCCATGCATGTTGAGATTTAGTAGTTTGGTGGTGTAACAGCCATATGAAATTTTATAATTTTATGGCTCTGGACATACACATGATGAAAACAAATTGACATTATAGTTTATACTTTTAATATGTTGTTTGACGTTCATTGAAGTCATTGACATCTTGCACACTCTGAGTATGTCACACAACACAACAATGAATGTCACAAAATGGCTCCCTCTCTGTAATAGGGCACTGGGATATTTTAAATAATGCCTTGATGCAGAAGGTTCAGAAAAAACATTTCTCTTTGTCCCTATGATTCATTTGTTGGAAAGATCTTGAGTAAAGCTTATCTCATCTTGATTTTGGCCACATGCTATTTCTCATTTCTAAGGTCTCAGACTGTACCTTCTCAATGAGATTCCTCTAAGTTTTATCTAAATTAACTCCCCTTGCCCCATTTCCTATCTTCTTTCTCATGTCATCCTACTTTTTACTTCATAGCACTTATAGTTATTAACTTATTTGTGTGTTTTTTGAAGGTGTGTCTCTCAACCATACTGTGAATTTCGGTATAGCATGGATTATGTCTATTTGTTCAGCACTGTACGCTTGGCCCCTAGCATATGCTGAGCTCAGACTGGCTGGTCATTAGTAATGAATGAATAAATGAATGAATGAATGTTCAGGATGCAACTGATAAGCTGTCTCTTCCCAAGGGGAGACAGTATGACACATGTAGTGAGAGAAGAACAGAATATCAGTTTACACTATTTACTAACTGGCAGATCACTTATTTGAATGTGTTTCCTCATCATGAAATGACAAAAACAATATTGACTTTACTTAGCTCAAAGGAATGTTGGGAGAATCAAATGCAGTAGTGAACGCAAAAGTACATTTGGAACTGGAATGTGCTGTGCCATGCTTATTATCATGACTTTTATAACTTTAAGCTACAATCATTGAACATACAGACAAATTAATGGATGGATCCATTAATGAATTTAGGATCAAGTTGACATAAATGGTCCACAAAAATCACTCAATATTAAAAGTGGAGAATACTTTTAGTGAGTTGGACAATTAGATTGAAAGATGTATAAAGCTAGTATTTATGTTGCAACCTAAATATGTAAATTTATTTTATTAAAAATCTTTCTGAAACATTCTTCCCTATTTTTATAGGTTTCTTCTATCATGTGCAAATTCAGAGTTTTTAAATATTAAAATTGCTCTGGTACTTTATAAACACGCTGTGCATCATACTTCCAGAGAGGAGACATTTTAAAAACATACTGTTTATACCTCCCCAAATCTGTTTTTATAGGATATTCTATTTCATCATAATTTTCATCCCTGGTTATTTATTACTAGCCACATTTGCATGAAAGCAATCTTTATTTCCTCAGAGTTCATCTGTGCCTGTAGTTTATCCCCCACCTAAAGTCATAATTCTTTGTTAGTGACACCCTGATTGTTTGCTGGGTAAATGATTATGATGTTGCAAACAGGATTATGACTTGAGCTGAGGAATAACCAGGAGGCATAGATTAACTCTAAGGAAATAAAAATTCTCCTCTTTTAATGCAAATGTCTTCCATATTTAAGGGAAAGGAGAGGATATTCCTAATGTTCTCCATGAAGTGACAGTTATGTTTAAAATGAAAAGAATTAATTGATTGATGGAGTTATCTTCTGTATCTTTTTTCAAATACTTATAGACACTAACAGTTATGGAAACATAGTTCTGAAAGGGCTGTCTATGTGCTCTTACTTCTAGAAGGAAACTATATGTACTGCTTTCTATCCAGAAAACAAGTATACATTATTCTAAATGCAAATGCTTAGAAAGATTTCCAAGAGGGGAAATGTACTTCCTCCCTATTTTACAATTAACCAAACCTTATATATTCAACATAAATATGAAAGTGATGTTTTAGGGTAAATTTTGATATAATTTCACATTTTTTTAGGTAATTGTCATATTTTTATAGGATAACAGTTTTGTTATTGTTTATTTAAACAATGTCACTGTTCTAAAACAGCTTCTGGACTTATTAAATGAGACCTGCAGGTGCAGGTGGGAGATGAACAGATGCCCATTTTGCTTTTCAAAAGTACTCATCACATTTACTTTCTCTTCTGATCACCTATGCCATAGCCCTGGAAGAATACCTTGTAAGTGAGTCTACTGAATCAATTAACACCAAATAACCATGGAATAACATAGAAATTTATTTCTCTTGTATGTAAAGTCTGGGAGTAGGCAGTCAAGAGTTAGTATGGTAACTACCTCTTACTATGTTGTTTCCATCCTCTGGGTCACCTCATCATCCAAGATGGTTGTAGATCTCCAGCCATCACAATCTGGGTTCAAGTCATCAAGAAGGGGAAAAGTGGGGAGAGCGAAATAGGTACCTCCCAGCTGAGGCAGCTTCCTGTAAACCAGTCTTCCTGGAAGTCTCACACATCACTTCCGCTTACATCTTATTGGCCAGAACTTAGCCAAGTCTAGATGCAAAGGAATTTGGAAATGTAGTTGCTTAAGGGGGCACATTGCTGCTCAGAATAAAATTGGGGTTGTGTTGCCGGGGAATATGGGGAGAGTGGATACTGAAGGCAACTGGTGTCTCTATCCTAGCCTGTCACGTTATCCTCAGTACTGATCCACAGCTGCTTGCTTTCAGAATATATGCATTTTGAAGTTAATGTGGTTGGAAATATGTGGTAGAAACCAACATTTTGAGATTTAAATAAGTCAAATTTAAGAGACACCTTTAGACTTAAATCACTCAATTTCTTACATGGACCATTCCTCTTTTTTAGTCTGAAAGACATACTTTAGTTACGCAAACATAGACCTCATCATTATTCAGCTTCAAGTTTTCACCTTAGGACTTCTCTTTAAAGTTCAGTCTCTGGGCTGATGTCCAAACTCAATCTGCTTTGGCAAAGACTTTCAATACACTCTGTTAAAAATACTACGATATGAAATATTTACATCAAATGAATGTTCCAATATTAGGGTATTTTGAAACCTGTGATGTTGCAAATTTTCACAAGAATACATAGAGAACAAATATAAAATAGTTTCTTCTTATAGGAAAATTGATTAGGACAGTAGAGCCAGAGATGACAGATGGTCTCAGAGATAAAACCCCATGGTTACAGTCTCATATAGCAGTGCTTAAATCCTTTACAGTCCATGTATAAGATGGGACATTAATTGCTTTCAAACTGAGTTCTGGGAACTCTTAGGGTTTCTTGATTTGGGGGAGGAATATGATCGGGGGCTGAATTGCTGAACAAAAGCTTTTATGCTTGAATTTTTTTATATCAGGTTATTTGTAAGGTTGAAGAAAATTCTGCCACAAAAGTTGGAGATCTATGGCCTAGAGTCCTAGAAGAACTCTGGGCCTCCTCTCAGGCCCATGTTCTTAGCTTTATGTTCTCACAGAATGTTATGTTGTTAAGATAAGTGACTAGATTTACATCTCTTTGCTGTAAGACCAGACTCCAGAGAACCATGGAAAGAGAAGATAGTTTCTCCTCTTCAATTCACTGAAAGTTATCCAAAAATTATCCAACGTTAGGCAGCTGTCTATATTCCTGACTTCTAGTAAGATATTTTTTTCTTCAAGTACGGAAACCCACTCAAGATACTGAAAGTAAAGTGCGTTTATTTTAGTGATAAGTAGAGTTGTGTAAAAATCCAAGAACAGGAACTATAGAAGAGTTGACTTCACAGGAATTGAGGCTTCCTGGACCTGAGGCAGCTCTCCTTCAGGGTGGCTGTGGATGCTCATAGGTTCTTGCTTTTTGGGGAGCATTAGCTCTATTTTTTCCCCTACTGACTGGTGTCTTGTGTTCACCCATAATTTCCACTTATGCCCAAGGATTTCATTTATTATGGTTCATTCAGGGCTCTCACTGCCTCATAGCCTTCCTCTCAGTTCTACTCAGACAACTACCTGTTTCAGTCCCTTGAATTGGTTTTTCAATTCTAAATCCAGAGAGAGAAGTTTTTGTCCAGTTTATATTTTTCAAGCCACACAACATGATAACCTAAGGAGGACCCAGGGCTGGGTTGGGACCCAAGCAATTGTTGCCAGCCCACGGCGAGGGAGGAAGTGGAGAGAGGGAAGAACAATTTCTTGTAAAACATGGCCTCTGTATCTCAGCAGGCCCAGGGCTATGATTTAAGGTAGTCTTTAAAAAGTGAAGTGGATCTGATATGCCACAGACTTCTCTGAAAGACGCTCAGGGAAGAAACTCAGTGTCAAGGGAGAAGGTTTGTAGGACAGAGTTCTAAATGTTGGGATGGGTGTGAGGAGGGGGACAGTACAGGAAAGGGTATTAAGGGCTGGTGGTACATCAGGACCAGCGTGACTGTATGGGAACAGTTCAGGTAGTACCTCCAGGCTCACACAGCATTAACCTGAAACGCAGGTCCTCTCACTAGACCTCCTCAAGGCGGTCCTCTCACATGTGGCTCGAGTGTAAATATCAATTCATTCTCAAAGAGCCATTGCTGGAAATGAGTAACCTGGAGCTTCGTCCTAATTTTGTTCTCTAATGTCCTCATCATAGCCACTTTTTCATTTCCAGGACTGATCTACTTGACAGCTGTGAAGGGAAATTTCACACCGAATTACCCTCAGGGCAAGTTTCTCTGGAGGTCCCAGCAGACTTTCAAAAGTAGTATTACAAACGTGGCAGGTGACTTGCCTTGGCTTGTCCAGCATCCAGGGCGAGATGATTCTGATGGGAGCTCAAGCCTGTCTCACACAGATTCCCCTTGATTCGTTCTTGAAATGGCCACATTTTCTTCTTTATAGAAGAGAAACTAAACCTCAACCAGATGCTTGTGATTAAAATAGGGATAATGATAATGGAACTTTACAAGGATATCTCTCCTTCCGCTATCAGATAAATGCCAAGGTGAAAATGAGCCATTTATCTGCAAATAAACATTGTGCTGGGGGTACATGGTTTATTCTGCAAGTTTGAAACAATTATACTTTGACAGCATCACTCTCCTCTCAAGATGTTAGGTTTATTATAACATCATTAAAAACACATTTAGTTGGTATTAGTGAAACACATCATTGCACTATTATGTAAAAGACAATTTTGACATAAAGCTAGTCAAAAACAGTCTCGACTTAATTTTCCATATTTCTAAAAATTACTTTCTGTCTTTTCATGAATTAAAGTTTCTGATTCACTGAGACTTCTTTGAATAGATGAAATTTTATTTTTCTATAAACAAAAATGATAAACTATAACCATACCAAATGGCCAATTCTTTATTGCATGGTATTTCCTGTTCTAGAATGTAAAACTAGAAATGCTTCAGTTCTTCAATTAGATTTAGAGAAATTATTCTCCTTGATTCCACAATACCGGTCAACATAACCGTTACCTCAGAAGAGGAAATGTGTTTTTTCATTTTCTTTAAGGAATCTCAACTGTGCAAAGTTTACATCCAGGTTAACTATCTAATTTCTTGGAACAAATAACCACCCCAGATTTGGTGGGAGACTCGTTTATAAAGGAGATAGAATTCCCATCTCTTGTTCAATCCAAAAGTTCCTCTTAGAGTGGGGACAGCGTACTGTTATATCTTCCATTCAAAAATAGATATCTTTGAACCCATATCCTCTTTAGCCATTCCCCTCGCAATCATTTTTGCTCCTTCCATAGTAAATTCCTCAAAAGGGATGTCTATACACCACTTCCATTTCCTCACCTCCTGTGTTCTCTTTGCCTATGAAATTAGGCTCTTGTTCTCACCACTTGATTGTGATATTCTTCTCAGTAGTGACCTCCATATTTCTCAGAGCTCATCTTAGCCTCGCAGCATCGTTTGAGGTGGTTGACTACTCCATGGTCCTTAAAACTCTTCTTCACATATCCTTGGGGACACCACACTCTCCTGATATCCTTTTTATCTTGCTGAGTGCTCCTTCACAGTGTTGTCTGAAATTCCTTCTCCTTTTCCCAGCTTTTGAATGTCAATGTGCTCAGGGCACAATCTTGTGACCTCCTTTATATCTACACTCTGAGTGCTCGTCTCCAAGCTGAAATACATAATTTCACCTTTAAAATCACCCCTTACCTCCAAAGTGAGATACTGACATGCACAAAACACAACTGTGAATTTTTCTTCACAAACTGGCTCCTCTTTGGTGTTCCCCATTTTTTAGGTGACAGGGCTGTTTACTTAATTGCTTGGGCCAAAGACACTAGGAGTCACCTTTGAACCTTCCTTTCCCTTGCATGTCCATTCTGCAGTAAGTCTTGTTAACTTCATCTTAAAATATACCCTGAAAATTGCCCCATCTAACTGCCTCCACCACTCCCACCTAACCCACTTCACTCCTCTCAAACTTGACCCAAGATCTCTACTTCATGAAACAGCTGAAGTTGTCTTTTAAAAATGAAGATCAGGGGTGGACCCCGTGGCGTGGCGGTTAAGTTTGCTTGCTCCAATTTGGCGGCCTAGGCTACATGCCTCCACAGTGCAAACTCCCCCACTGGCCTCATGTTCCAGTTAGAACTAAAGCCAGAGTTTCCTAATGGCCACAAAGGCCTCGTGTGATCAGGCCCCTACCTAGCTCTAGGGCCTCAATGCCTGCCCGTCTTCCTTGAGCTCACCCTGCTCTGAGCCCACTGGCCTGCTTGCTGCTGTTTGGACTCAAGAAGATTCTAGCTTTAAGAGCTGTTTGAACTCAAGGAGGTTCTAGCTTTAGGACCTTCGCACTCACTCTCCCTCTGTAACACTTTCCCCCTAGATCCTTGCATGGCTCCCCCTCTTCAATTTCAGACATCACTTCAAATATCTCTCAGAGAAGTTCCATTGGCCACTATATCGAAAGAAGCCATACACCTCTTCACTCTATCCCCTTCTACATTAACTTTTCCCTCAATACTCTACAGAAAGCATTTGTTCACCTTTGTACTAGGATCCTCCATTAGAATGTAAGCTTTCTGAACGCACAGGCTCTCTCACTCGTAACCATGGTACCAGAGTGTGTCTGGCACAGAGAACAGTCATTAGTGAATATCATTATTCATTAGTGAATATTGATTGAATGAAGGAATGTTTTCTTTGCAAAAGTCTGTAGACAGAGCAGTTGATAGGGAAAACTGTCAGCAGTAACTTCATAATATATATTGAGCACCTAGAATGTATTGTAAGCATCTTTCATCGCTTCACAACAACCCCCCACATGGTAAGTACTATTCGTAGCCCCCATTTTATGTGTGAGGAAACAGAGGCAAAATGACTAAATAATGTGCCCAAAGTTCCCAGGCTAGTAAGTGAGGATGGTGGATTACAAATATAGGCCTTCATGGGGCCGGCCCCGTGGCGCAGCTGTTAAGTTCGCATATTCAGCTTCTCAGCAGCCTGGGGTTTGCCGGTTGGGATCCTGGGTGCAGACATAGCACCACTTGGCAAAAAGCCATGCTGTGGTAGGCGTCCCATATATAAAGTAGAGGAAGATGGACACGGATGTTAGCTCAGGGCCAGTCTTCCTCAGCAAAAAGAGGAGGATTGGCAGTAGTTAGCTCAGGGCTAATCTTCCTCAAAAAAAAAAAAAAAAAAGGCCTTCTAATTCCAGAGCCTGTTGGTCAACATGTTATTACAATACACCCTTTCTACTTCTTCCCACTTCAGTGAACTTTTAAAAGGTAGTTTACCATTGATTTATGAGCCAGATCTTAACTTTAGGTGTTAGGGTTGGATCTAGGGGTTTTGAGGTAAAATATCTGAATATAGCCTTATTATAGGTAAGTCATTGTTTAATTCTTAAAAACGTGTTTCCTGGAGGAAAATTTTTTTAGTCTCCTACATTGTCTTGAACCTATTAGATATTCAATAGTTTGTGGTTAAATAGAATATCAAAAGCAAAATCTAGATATGCGATAATATTTTTACTCCTAGCATTACAGGGCCATTTTTCTTCAAAAGATGGAATATATAGTTTTGTTAGTGCATGGGAGGTGGCAGGTGGGGATGCTAAATCTAGCATGTGCCCTTTTTGTCCTTGGCTGTAGGCTTAGCTACCACTTGGATCATCAGGTCATCATCATCATCTGCCCGCAAAACAATTCTGTGAGGCACCTCATTTATATCAATAGTATTATCCACCTAATACACATTTTTGACAATCCATTATACGCTATGCCCTCAGGTGGGCTTTGGGACATAAATGAATAAAGTATGAATCCCGCCTCAAGGAATTTATGGTCTGATAGGACTGACAGACAAATAATTGCACTGTGAATGCAGATTGACCTCACCTCTGTGAGATTTGTGTTAAGGAAGTCTTCACAGAAGAAGTGATGTTCAATTTGGGTCTTGGGAGAGAGTTAGATTTTAGTCATTTAACTAAGAGAGTTGGGTGAAGGGTGAAAAGCATTCCTGGCAAAACTTATGTGGCAGAAATAACCCATAAACAGAGGGCAAAAATTGTCTTTGGGGGTTTCTTATTAATAAGTGCATTAATTATCATTCAGTTCTGTATTCAGGCAATTTACAGCCTGAAGATGGAAGAATCTAAATTTCCACGTGCTTAGGTTATCTCAAGATTTTTTTTTAACTTTTATTTTTTTTGAGGAAGATTAGCCATGAGCTAACATCTGCTGCCAATCCTCCTCTTTTTGCTGAGGAAGACTGGCCATGACCTAACATCGTGCCCATCTCCCCCTTCTTTATATGAGGGATACCTACCACAGCATGGCTTGCCAAGCAGTGCCATGTCCACACCAGGGATCTGAACCGGCGAAACCCCAGGGCCACCGAAGCGGAACATTCACACTTAACTGCTGCACCACCAGGCAGGCCTACGTCTTAAGGTTTGACATCAGGGATCAGTACATTTTTCTAGGCTCTAGGGACTTGACAGTGTATCCCAGAGGAACAGAAAGCTATAGAGTCTGTTTGTCAAGTGATACATTAAGTAGTGATGACAGGATGGAAAAAGAACAAGGGATATCCCTCTAGGATAGAAGAGCTGAAGCCAGCCATACATGGCCAGGGGTATGTCATTCAGCATAACAACAATGTGATTATTTAGCTTCTCAAATTGCTGGGAAAACAGTCATCACCAGAGACCTCTAGCAAAATGAGTGATAAGGTCATGGGTTGTCTTCTTTTTTGATTTTGTGGAAGATAGGAAGCATTATCTGCACTGTTTGTGGAGATATTTATCTCCTGTGTCACCGTATGCAGCTTACATTCAACAGAGAGAAAAATATTTTACTTTAATTTGCTTCAAACTCTGCTCCATGAAGCACTGGTGGTTCCAAGAAGACCTGTCAGGGTGGAGGGCATCAGAGAGTAGGTTTGCAATCCCAACCCAAGTTTCGTTCACAGAAACTCTCCTTCTATCTTCCTTATACTCTTTTGTATATGATTTTTCTCACCAAAGTTTTCTCATCTAAAATGTTTAAATAGCGCTATTCCAATTATGAGTGTGCTATAATGAGAAATGAGTCCTTATGACTATTATTTTAATTGAGTGGAATAGCACTGTGTACATGCTTAGTGCAGCATAATGCACAAGTGCACAAGATGGACTGCGGAGTACCTTGTTTTGGAAAAACTCAGCTCGACTCAGAAGCTGAGTCATTGTTCTGATAGTGCACTTTCATTTTATCAATATAAGAAGCACTTTAAGTCTGTAGCCTCTAGTTCTGCTGAAAAGAGTTTAAGAGGTAACCTCTTAATGTGTGAAGTGACTCTAAAACCTATTTTCATTCACTCATTGTAAGAAGCTGAACAAATAAGAGGTTTTAAAAGTCTTTTCATTTAAGAAGTACTCAGTATCAGATGAGTTTTTCACTTTTAGAGAGTTTGAAGATGTTTTTGGGGTGGACTTACACAGGTCAGGAGAGTCCAGGACCTAGATTGAAGATTTATTCTCCTGGTACGACAGGCACAGGGCACAGGGAATGGGCCATCATCCAGCTATAGGCAAGGAGAGTGATCCAGCCTTACAGCAGACACACTGGAAATGAATGGGAGGAGCAGTTAGCTGAGCCCTTGCCTTCTGTCTGGTATTCAGTACAGTAAATAGAGTAACATCAAGGCAGGACCATGGCAAGACTGAACAAATCATCAAAACAGGATCAGGAAATGGGATACATTGAGGCTTGGTCAGAGAATTAGGTTGAATTCCATTTCTTAGCTTGAGGTCTTCAGAATATGCAGGAAATTTCTCCCTGAGAAACTTCAGGGAGTTTGTGAATCCTATGAAATTGTAAACTTGCATAATATTGTACTGTGGAAAGAGTCCATGGCTCTCTTTAGAGTTTTAAATGAGTCCACACATGAACAAGTTTCAAGGCTGCTGCATGAGACCCAAGGTTAGATTGGACTAAGGTCAAGGTGGACTTGATGCTGAGATATCTGAATAACAAACTGTGGCCAAAGGGAGGACAGGAAGGGACTCAGAATGTGTGTAGGATTAACCTACCAGAAGGGTTAGCTGTCCCCTGCTTTGGTTAGAAGTAGAAGAAATTACGCAAAATGTAGTTCTGTCATTCCTGTGGGCTTCTCTCTAGCCAGAGTTAAGGCAATGAACAAAAAGTGCCACTCCTAGCCTTGTGAGTGGAGATCTGTATGCTTCCTTTCCAGTGAGCAGCATCTACAGTAATACAGGACCTGGATTCACTCCTATATTCATCAAATACTTATTTAGCATGTACATCGTATTCAATCTTGTGTAAGCACATAATAGGTTCTAGTTCTCATGAAACTTACATTCTGACAGGGTAGTCTAACTCTAAGAAAAACAACAAGTAATTATAGATTGTGATTAGAGACGTAAAAAAGTAAGCAGGATTCCAAGGTGCATTTGTTAGGACAAACTGCATTATGCTGCAACAGCAAACATGCCCTGAAAATTAGTGGATTAATACAACTCGGGCTGTATATCCATTGCTGCTTTGCTAACGCTCTGCTCCACATCACTGTCATTTGAGGATGTAGGCTGATGAAATCTCCCCCATCTGGAACACTATCAGTTACTATGGCACAGAAAAGGAGGATGAGGCAATCAGATACTTCCTCTTTAGACTTCTGACCAGAAGTGACACATGTCACTTCTATTCATATTTCTTTGGCTAAACAAAGAAAAAGAAGAGTTAGGGAGCTAATTTAGATAATCAAGAAAGTATTTTATGAAGAGGTGATATTTTAGCTGAGATCTGAAGGATGAGAAAAAGCTAGCCATGTGAATAAGGGAATGAGATGAGAGGAAGAAGGTTCTAGTCAGAGAGAACAACACACACGGACAAGAGTGAGCTTGGAATTTTCTAGGAACATACAGAAGATTGGTGTCACCTGAAAATGATGGAGAGTCGAGGAGAGTGGTTGTAAATGAGGCCAAAAATGTAGGCTGGTATTTACATTTCATTTTAAGGGCAATAGGACGCCATTGGAGGGTTTTAAGGAGTCAAGTGATATGACTGAATTTAGAGTTCAAAACCTCAGTCTTGCTTCTCTGTGGAGAACTGATTATTGTGGAGCAAGATTGTAAGTGGGAGAGTGGTTTAGAGTCTATATAGCTACACTAGTCCAGGGAAGAGGTTATGGTGGGCTTTGCTGGATCTAGAGAAAAATATAGTTGGGTTACTTTATTTAAGACTTTATGGCACTTGTTTAAATCCCAGAATGGTTGCAATAATTTCTCTATACAACCACTTCTAAAGCCTGGCAGGGCTGGATTCCCAGTTCTCACACACAGCTATCTTTAATTCCACTTTTTAGGACACTGAGTACGTGGGATGAACTCATGCTTTTTTGAGTTAATTGCCAATAAAGAAAAAGTACTAGCAATAAGGGGGCTCTTCCCATGAAATCTGGAGTAGATGAGCTAAAATAATCCTATAGACTCTGTTCTTTCTTTTACTTCAAATAATATCATGGCCTTTATTAATTTATTTGTTCATTCATTTGCCCTCTATGTTCTAAAAGCCTAGGATGTCCGAGGCATTATTCTGGACACAGATAGCCCAAAGATAAAGAAAATACTTTCCTTTCCTCAATGATCTTACAGTCTAGTGTGTGTGAAAGAGAAAAACAAAGGAAAAGACAATGACAAATATTTCTAGATTAGATTTATCATTCTCAACAGATTTTCTAATAAATTGGCAAGAGATTATGTTGCTAAATGCTAACTCTTTCCCAGTGCTCTTCACTTGTTAGGTGTAACAATGGTTCCAGCCTTCCTAGGATCACATGGGTCTCAGGATTTGAGCCTTCTCAGAATACTACAGATTAGCTACCCTTTTCTTACTATTCTTGAGAGAAACATGGTGTCATCACTTGATTATTCCCAGGAGTCCAGAAAATTGCTACGATTGCATTTTATTAGCCGATAACAGGAAAAAAAAGGTATTTATGTGGAGATTAAAAAAGACCTATAGTTGTGTGTGGTATGTCCAGATCTGGGCCTGGTTGTATTGTTGTTGTAGAAAGCCATCTCATATTGAAAAATCAGGAAGTCTTTAAAGACCTGGCTCTAACTGTTTCATTATTACTATTATTTTATTGTTATTACTGATAGTATATAGCAATGCTTGGCCCCTCTAATGGGCTTTTCACCAAGTTCACTGGCAGCATTGTTATGTATGGTTGTGCAATCTCTGCTGGATCAAGGGGAGGAACAGGGGTTAAAATCCAACTTGTACTCTACTTGACAAGCTACAGGCCCTCATGAGGGCTCTACATCCAGCTGGATATCTTTTTGTAATTGAAAGGTGTCATTTAGGTAACTGGGATGCTGTTCACCTGAATTCAGGCAGCAAGAAGAACACCTAGTCTGAGTAATAAAGCACCTGAAAAACTCTAGTGTCCCATGACATCCCCAATGTAATTTCTGGATCCTCAATCCTCAGAACAGGATTCCAGATGTTTAGGTACGTTAGTGACACAGAGTGACTCCATTTGGGTGGGTTTCAAGACAGCACAGAGTTCCTGATGCCTTGATGAAATTGATCTTGACTAAGGTGATATTTTGAGTAGAAAGATGCATGGTGTAGAGAGAGATGAAAGACTTTCAGAGCCACTCTGATAGTCAAGTCAGTCTAGACGACCAGTGACATGATTATTGTCCAAGCCAGATTAATTGCTCGGTTATTCATCATAGTCAGGGCTCGGTCTCTGTGTTTTTCAGCAGTTGCAAAACAAGTGAGAGCCTATCAGCAAGGGCTTCTGGGTCTGTGTTAGGGCTGGAGGGGGAATATGTTAGAGCCATCTTAGTCTTTCTTACCCTCTTTTATCCCATATGTACTATAGGAGCAGTTACGCCTACCATTTGTGAGGATGGTGAAAACAAGAGAAACTATTTTCGCAGTGTTTTGCAAAGTACTCAATATATGACAAGCATTAAAAAACTTACAAAATGATGTAGTCATAATGCAGGGGAAAAGAAGCAGTAGTGGCAGCGGCAATAATCATATCATGAAACTTGGTTTTCAGCTGGGGCCCTTTCTCTCTGATAGCTGGTTAAACTTGGTTTACATCCCAATCCCTCATCTTTATGAGAGCCTACAGTTTCTCCAGTCTCCTAGAGTTTACTGCCTCATCCTTCTCTTTGTGTTTATTCCATATCAACATATATCCTTTCAGTTCCACTTACTCAGTTGCAACTGTGGAAGAACCACACTGCTTCCACACGAAGTCTTCTTGCATCTGGACTTACTTTGAAGGCTGCCATTTTTCTAAAGATTTCTTTCAGGGGAAAAGTGGATGTAAGTTTTGTGGAGGACATCATATCTCTGGCGGTGGAAAGAATGGAATGCTAGACTAGACTGGCTACAGCTTGGATGTGATGGACGAGCGAGGGAGCAGGGGAAGATGGCTCTCTTGTTTTAAGTCAGATTGGGAGATGGTGCTGTCATTTACAGGGATGTTATAACAAGTGACAAACTTAAAAAAGAACATTTTATATAATTCTACATTTAATTTATGCCATAATATTTCCCAAGTATATTTTTTGCCAGGGTTAAAACTACCTACTCCCACTATTTCATGATGATTTTTCACTTTTACTAACTATAAAATTAGATTAATCTGAGATTTATATTGCTTTCTTTTGTGGTTTGATATCGTTCAGAAATGATATTATCATATCTATAGAACAACAAGAACTTAAAGTATGCCAGTTTATCAAAAATACATGGAATTAAGCAAACATAAATCAATTTATTTCTAAGAAGTCTGGAAATAATACAGTAAAATGTCCTTAGTTGATTTGCATTGGAATGTGATGGCTGGCTAATCAAGAGGCTTATTGGGAAACCAATCTAGCCCTGATATGGAGATAATGGACTGCTAATTGCCATGCATTTGAGCCTGTTAATATCTTGTTTCCCACGGCTATGTTCCCTCCTGTTGGCATGTCTGCCAAACAGATCGACCTAAGCTATTGGATAAGGTTAAAGTGCTTAAGGCATTAAAATCTCCAGCCATTTCACTCTCATCTACTGCTAAAGTTTTTTTTAGTATTTCAAAACGAATAATTGGAACAATTAGCTGTTGTAGAGAAATCATTATCTTTTAATATTACATAGTTTATATGTGGAGCCATTAGTAATAAGGACATACATGTTGGATCATGGAGCTGGGTAGGAACACATTTAGCATGAGTAAAACAGAAGAGGAGTTATGAATTCTCAAAGACTGTGAATATTTGAACTTAAGAAAAATAAAATAATAATTTAAAGGTAGACACATTGCCTGAATTTCCAAGTTGATCAATGGGTTATAAGGGATGTTTGTTCATCAATCATACTTCTGACAGAAGAGAAAGGGTGTTAGAAAGTTAGGAGCTAGAATTGACCTGAAAGATCAATTTAACCCAAACCAATAATTTTGTAAAGGAAACTTGAGAGCCAGAAAGGTTAAGTGACTGGCCCAAAGTCATTGAGTTATTCAGAGTCAGAGATAAAACTGAATTTCAACTCCAGATTTTCACACAAAAATATCCCTTTCAGGATGTGTGACTTATGGTTTCCTAGCATGTCTCTCCCAAGAAAAATATATTTTGTTCTTTATTCAAAAAACCTTCTTATTGAGGACCAACTGTGTTCATAGCACGTTGATGGGCATTTTGGACTTAGGAACCAATAAGCTATTGGCTTCAAGGAGCTTACATACAAAGGTTGGGGGAGAGGATAGCATAGCTGTCAACTCTAGCAGAATGTCAGGGATGGCATGTGGTGAGGAGTCTGAGGGGAGGGCCAGGTGAGGGGTGGCGAGGGAGTCTCTAATCATGAGTAGATGATTGTCAGGTTAAGAAGGAGAGGTAGGAGGACCCACTGCTGGACTATAAGCACCTTTGTGTGAGACTTAAAAAGGTATCCTCATTGAGTAGCTACAGCCCAATGGACACATGGCTTGGATAATGAATATAGGACTGAATTTCACACACAATCCCTCCCTGTGTCTCAATTCCTATGTCTGACACGATCTCCATAACACAAGCAGAAGGATGTTCCAAGCTGAGGGGCCATGTTAGGGAAAACCACATGACCTTACACCTGGGAGGTCATTATTAATTCAAGAGAGGTGGAACAAGTCCTATGTACTTCTCCCACCCTTTCTCTTCCTAACTCTAACTGCCCAATCTGTCTAAAAATCAGAGAGTCATGTTTTACATTTCTTACAAGATACTTATTTATATAAATTTCTATTTTATTCTGGGTTACAGTAGTGTAGTTATTACAGGTTTTGAATCCTGGCTTCACCAATTACTTATTAGCTCTGCGAATGAGGGCAAGTTACTTCTGTTCTACAAAAACAGGCAAAACATACAGTAGGAACCTCGTGACATTCTTGTGAGGGCTTAAAGAGTAAAAATATTTAGGGTGCTTCCAAAAGTGCTTGGCATATAGTAAGTCCTGTATAAATGTTAACTCTTATTATTATCTCATTTGACTCACACAGTAATTCTATCAAGTCAGCAGTGGTACATAATTATCCCATTTAACATGACCCACATTTTACTTGAGATCTCAAAAACACTTAAGATCTGACAAGATCGATCATGGATTGTGGAAGCCCAAAGCCCTTCTTAAACGTTTTCGCAAATTCCTCATGGCTTGCATCCTCATGGTGGCTTTAGCTCCTTCACCCTGCTCCTGAGAAGGACTTGCCCTTTCTCGTTGAGTCATCCCTCCTCCTTCCACAACTCCCACTATTTACCATCAACCATCAAGAAAAAACTTTTTAGTGTAATAGAAGTTCTATTGAAATTTGAGGATTTTAATGAAGGATCAAATTTCACCTTATACAGCAAACAACTTAAAATTATATATTAAACCTTTCCCCCACCCTGCCACAGAGGTTTCTAATGCCTGCAACATCTTGTGTTTTGCCCCCATACGCTTGTCGTCTTGCTGTCATCTCTCTCTCCCCTAATATTTCTTCTTTGATTCTTATTTCTCTTTTCACTCTCCCTTTAATAGTAAGGACCAACTTTATCTCATTTTCTTGTGCAAAGAAACTAAGCCTTCCTTTTTGTTTTTGGTCTTGGCTCCTGCTCTCAAGATCTTATCTTCTATCCCAAGTGTCTTATCACAGACCTTTTCTAAACAAAGGCAATTCTCTCTCTGGACCTGGACCAGCTGTTAAGAAAATTGATTTTTCTCCTGCATTACAAACACATGAGGAAACCAAAGCACAGGGAAATTACGTGGATTGCTAAAAATTACCCCTGCGATATTCAGCAGAACAAGGACTTGAACCAAATTGCTTTGATTCAAATCCAGTACACTTTCTGTCTTCTTAGTTAAGGAATAGCTATGAGATACTTGAGTGCCTTGTCTTTTGACATATTTATTGAGTATGTGTCCAGTTGAAGGCACTATGCTAGGGATTAAAAGTTTCAAAGATGAATAAGAGTCTATGCCCTCAAGGTACTTAAAAATTTACTGTGTGTAACACAGAATTCTCTACAGGTTACAAAGAAAATGACCTTGTATCAACTAGAGTAGTTCTGCTTTTGCCAACGTTACATCTAGGGCTACTGTCTAAGACTTTTGTTGAAGAAATAGTTTATAGTTTAAAAAAAAGAAAACGAAAGAAAAAAAGGAAAAGATAATCATTGATATAAACAGATTAGTGTGAAAGTTCTTTGGTTGACCGTTATGGTTTAAAATCAGATGCCCTGATATTTCATGACTAGCAGTTTGATTCATTCCTGTTTAAATGAACATCCATTGCTTTAAAATTCAGAAGAACATAAGGATGAAAATAAAATTAACTTTACTTACCTCACTCATTTATTTCTGTTAACTTCTGGTCATATTTCATTTTAATTTTTGTCATAACATATACACACAGATAGCCAGAGAAAAACCATTCTGCATATAATTGGTGTTATGGACTAAATAGTGTCCCTCAAATTCATATGGTGAAGTCCTAACTCCTATTACCTCAGAATGTGACCTTATTTGGGGATAGTCTTTAGAGAGGTGATTAAGTTGAATGAGGCTGTTAATATAGGGTCCTTATCCACTATGACTGGTGTCCTTATAAGCAAAGAAAGAGACACTAGGGGTGAGCATGCACAGAGAAAAGGTCATGAGAGGACACAGAAAGAAGACCACCATCGGCAGGCCTAAGAGAGAGGACTCAGGAGAAACCAAACCTACCAACACCTTGATCTCGGATTTCTAGCCTCCAGAACTGTGAGAAAATTGATTTCTCTTACTTAAACCACTCAGTCTGAGGTATTTTGTTAAGGCACACTTCTCAAACTAATTCTTTGGTATAATGTTTTTTCCACAATTAATATTAGATCAAAACACGTTGCCATGTCAATAAAAGTTCTTCATGAGACAATATGCCACTATAGGGACACATCATAATTTAATTAACTGTTCCCTATTGTTAGACGTTCAACTTTTACTCCTGTTTGCTAAAGAACTCTCAAAGGTGAGAATTAATGACACCATGGGTCCCTTAAGATGGTCTGACTATGAAACTATTGGGTTGATTATCTGAGGTACAATAACACTGACAGTTTATTCCAACTAAGAGTGGTAAACAGGCATCACCCCTCCCACAGTGAACAATGTTGCTTAAGTGCAGCGGTGCCTCATTATCTCGATGACAGTTAAAGGCCTGTCATATGGACCTCCAATTTCAGGATTTTAAAACACTGCTAGCAAGACTTGATTTGAAATGAAACTCAGCAGAATCAACGTTTATGCTTTCTTCTTTAAACCCTTCATTTCTGACTTGGTTTGAATTTCATTAAAACTATAGGGAGGATTACTAGCTGGAGTTTACTAGTCTTAGATTTTATCTTTGGATTCTTTAACAGGTTTGCTTTAAAATAGAATTTCATAGATCATTACTTGATTATCTTGATTAGTGCAGCTTACTAAGTTATTTTAAAACAAAACCACAGAGATATTAAATCCTCATAAAAGTTGCATTTCTCCAACAGCTTCTCCTCAGCTATTTAACCCACATCTCAATAATACTTCTCAGAAATCTGGGGCAAAGAGAACAATTGCCCATTCTCTGGTCTGGTACATTATTTGGTACATTATTTCATAAAGATAAGCTTTTCCAGAAACAATAGAACTTCATAGCGTGGTAGGAAGACCACTGGATTGTTAATCAGGAGAATCGGGTTTAAGCCCTGCTTCTCTTACTAAGAAGTCAAGTGACCTTGGATATCTCCAGTGACCTTCTTAATCCTCAGACTGATTACCTGTATGGTAAAGGTAATGCTAACAGTAGCCCCCATCTCTCCCCACCCACCACGTCTGTTAGGGATCAAATGTAACAGAGCAGGCACGTGTGCTTCATATTCTGCAAATGTTAGTTATCATTATCACTTGATGTGTAGATGAGAACTACATTGACGTTTTCAAACAGATAATACCTTCTTGGTCCTCTGCTTACACGAACATCACACCTGGCATGAAAATGTTGTGAGATCTTCCTAAAATAAAGAGAACAAGAAATTTCCCAGTTAAAGACCTTACTCATTTTCCATACTGTCAGGGAACGTCTCTCTAAAAGTTCACTTTCCTATGTGCAGAGTTGCATATTTTTTCTGTTATGAGGAATAAGATTTTTTTCTCCTAAACATTATTTGAAATGCAGAGACACAACAAACAACAGTCTACATTTCCCGGAGTTTGACTCACACTGTTATTTTTAGTTATTTAAACTGTTATTTTTAGACTTTTTCTTTTGGTGATTTACATGGAAAGTTAGCCAGTTCCTCTATTTTAGTGAAATTTACTTCATGTGTTCCTGACTCATCTATATCAGTACCCTAAAATAAATAACCAATTAGTATAGTTTTCTTCATGTTTTAGACCTGTGAACATTAAATCTTCTTCATTTTATGTTACTAATTGGAAACCATCAGTCATGGGGCACTTACAAATTAGTTTTGAATGGGGATTATTCTTTGACTTTTTAACTGTTGAATGAAGAATACATAACAGGAAAAGTTTTTTAGTATTTGTGGAAGGAAGGAAAAAGGGAACTTGTATTAATGGAAAATTTCTTGACTATAAAATTCTCAGATCACTCAGTAGATCTAAAAATAACTTGTGTTATGGAAATACAAAATAGATTTCCCCTTTTAATTTACTCCTACCAAATCCAGCCTAGCCTACCACATTGACCTTGGACTGTTATGTGAACCAAACATAAAAATTAGATTGTGTTTAAGCCACTGCTCATCTGGGTCTATATTGTACTTTGCAATTCCCAGGGTGCTTTTCTGAAAACTGCATCCTCTTGGACCACTGAATCAACACCTTTTGGGATGAACTACAAGAATTCAGAATACAGAGAATTCTCACAGACAATGAAGTTTGGGAACCACTGTGTTAGGTGACTCATTCATCCTTAAACAGGCTAATGACTCCTACCTTTGGTCAAGTTTTTCTCCATACCTAGGATGTTCTCTCCCACCTACCTTCATATTTCCATCCTATTCATATTCTAAGGCCTAATTGCAAGGCTACGTCTCGGTAAAACTTGACCTAAAACTTCCAGAATGGGTGGGATAACAATTAGTTGAGGTTCCTTCCACTTGGCTTATACTTCTTTGGTGGCACATACTCTGCCTTGAAAGAGTTATTTAGGAGATGTCTTCCTCATCACTACAACTAACTTGTAGGTTCTCTGTAGGTGAGGCACCTTTAACTTTTCTTTCTCTACCATCTGACTGAGTGTCTATACTCATAATTAGCATATATTCTCATATATTTTGAATAACTCAATAAATATTTATTAAGTGGAATTCATTACAACTTCAGACTCCAAGAGAAAGTGAAGCAAAGGATGAAAAGGTTGAACCATATACTTATGCAATTATTTAGAGAAGGTGGATTAGAATTCAGGCCCTGGGACAACCTGAGAATCTTTGACACGTTTCTTTAATTTCAGTTCCAGTTTCAGAAACTGAGCCTTTTCAAAAGGCATGTAGAAATGAGGTGATGTTGAAGAATCTGAATGCCTTCTAGGAATAAGCTTTCCAGATGAAAATACAGGACATCCAGGGCTGGCCCAGTGGTGTAGTGGTTAAGTTCATGTGCTCCACTTCTGTGGCCTGGGGTTTGTGGGTTCGATCCTGGGCGAGACCTACACACTGCTTGCCAAGCCATGCTGTGGCAGTGTCCACATACAAAATAGAGGAATATTGGCACAGATGTTAGCTCAGAGACAATCTTCCTCAAGCACAAAGGGGAAGATTGGAAACAGATGTCAGCTCAGCACCAACTTTCCTCACCAAATAAAACCAAAACAGGACATCCAATTAAATTTTAATTTCAAATGAGAACCAAATAATTTTAGTATAAGTGTGTCTCATGCAATATTTGAGGCAATATTCATTGTTTATTTGAAGTTCCAATTTAACTGAGTGTATTGGATTGAATTGTGATCCCCCCTGCTTCATGCGACGTGGAACCTGTGAATGTGACCTTATTTGGAAATAGAGTCTGCAGATATGATCAAGTCAAGATGAGATCATCCTGGATAGTTGTGGTTCTTAAACCCAATCATTGCTATCCTTATAAGAAGAAATACAGACACTGAGGGGAGAAGGCCATGTGAAGACAGAGGCAGAGACTGGAGTCTTTACCTTGGCTCTATAAGCCAAGGAACACCAAGGATTGCCAGCAACCACTGGAAACTAGAAGAATCAAAAAAACATTCTTTCCAAGAACCTGTGGAGAGAGCGTGGCCCTGCTGATACCTTGATTTCAAACTTTTAGTTTCCAAAACTGTGAAAAAATAAATTTCTGCTGTTTTAAACCACTCAGCTTGTGGTACTTTGTTAGCCCAGGAGACTAACACACTGGGTGTCCCGTACTTTTTTTTTTGCCAAATCTGGCAACTGTGTGGAGGATCTCTTCAGTCTCCTAAGAATAGTCCTTTGGTCATATTATCAGGCATTTCATGACAGCAGAATGTGTTGTGACTATAGCTATATATTTGTAAAGCAAATTATTTAATTGACCATAATTCCAACAGAAATTTGAATTGATTGTGGGAAGAGATGGCTTTTTGATAGAATCTAACATTAAACAAAGATCAACTTGTTTCTTACCTAACTGTGTGCATATAACAAAAGCTTTTAGGAATTCTACTGCTAGCGTTCCTCTACCCACTGTGAGAGCGTGATGGAAGAATAAACTTCTACATGCAAGTCCTGGGTTAAAGAACAGAGAAGATGGCTTCAATGCCTCACCTATATCCTCTTTGCCTACCAGGAGTTCAACTGTATACAATTCTTATATGGCCTGATGGTTTCCTGTATCTCTCTGCCTGATAGTTTTCTCTGGATGCTGTAGCTAGACTATGCGGCATCACAGAGCCAGATGAACCAGAAAGTTCATGTCCTTGGAATGACCGTAAATCAACAAGACATGAGAGTTGGTGGATAAATCTGCCAGCTTCATCAGTTCTCAGTGGTACAATCATGAGGCATATTCCAGTCTCTCAGATGGTCCCCAACAGGATTGGGACCTACTTGCCCACAGAGGTAACCTACTCATTAATTCACTGTTCGTCGGCTTCGCTTGCTTCCCTCACACACTTCCCCACTTTCTAACATGCTTCCGGAAATCACCTCCCAAACAAACTATTTGTGCCTCAAACTTTATCTCATGGTTTTTCTTTTCTTTCTCTCCCACTGCTTTTGGGAAAGTGGAAACAAAAATAAAGTGAATGCATATTTTAAAAGCTTTTCATTTTAAAATAAATGTCATTAAATTGCTTTCCAGAAAGGTTAGATCTGCATGCACTCCTGCCAAATGACCTTCGCTTTCATTTATTTTTTACTGAATTAAAGACTTGCCCAAACTTTTGAATCCTGTGTGACAAAGATAACCCCTGCCTGCCTGACAGGTAGAGATCACTTTTGAAGGTACATTATGTCATTAACAAACCCAGCAGCTGAAGTTTTAATGAATTGCTCAAAATGCCTAACTCAAGAACCAGTTATGCTTTTGCCCAGTGGTTTTTAAAGCTTTGTGTTTCCATTCAGATCTGATAAGTATTTTTATCTTTTTTATTTGCCTGGAAACCTGACATCATTTTAAATGGGACCATTTAGACAGGACCTTTTCCATTTAATCTTCCAATTCCTAAAACATAACCTCTACTATTTTATGGCTTTCATTTTTTTTAACTTTCATCTCTCGAAATAGTCCTAGGATCTATGCCAACAAATTTTTAATTGACCTTTAAAAGAGGTATATCACCTTCAGATCTAATAAGTAAGTACTGTTGATTTTCTTGTCTCTGTTACCGGCTCTTCATTAATATCAGCCCTGACATTGGCTCCCCTACAGTGAACCCAGCATGTATGGGTTAAAACTAAAAGCACACATTCCCAGTTCCCTGGGTCTTTAGTTACACGCATATGTAAATGTTTGTTTCTTTAACCTGTGACTCTCTGAATTTTATAACCAAATAGAAATTAAAGTGGTTAAAGTCCAGATGGCCTCATGCTGGGCTCCCACTAAAGTTGTAACTAATCACAGGAACTTGAAGTTCTTTTACAGAGAAACTAATGTCCAGAGAATATCAAGAAGCCAAAGCTTTCCAGGCCCCACTCCTCAGCTGCCTGATGTCAGAGTCTACCTTTCACCATGGAGATAAATAGCCAAGGACACTCATCTGAGAAATCCCTTGTCTCTTCCACTGGAAGCAGCCCAAGATACAGACCAATGCGAAAACACTGACCAAGGAGTCCATGGCCCCTGTCCCCTACCTAAAATGCCAAATAAAAACCCCTACCCGTTTCTTAAGGGGGAGCTATAAATTTTCGAGGACTAGCCCTTGCTCTGCTCCCTCTCCCTGGCAAACTAAAGACTTTCCTTTTATGCTCAAAACTCTGTTATCATTATTTGGATCGGCATTGGGGTCAGAGACCAAAATTTTGGTAATATCTCCATTCCACTAAATATGTTTCAAGAATATTATAGAGATCTCATCAAGATGGCAGTGTAGGCAGACTCTGAACTCACCTCCTCCTGATGAGGATCAAGGCTGTCCCAGGGAGAAAAGCCCAAGGCATCCTGCCCTATATACTGATCTATATCATCCTTGGGAAGCATGTGACATCCTGACCTGATCAGATCTGATTCTTATCAAAAGTTATAGGACCACCCAATAACCAGACCTCACCTACACTGATACCATTTTAAAGACTTTTTCACATAATCCTCCCTTTGTCTTATAAAGAGATAACTCACACACCTATGCCTTAAATTTAGCTCTACCCTCAGCCCATGTTTGCAGCTCTTTGCTACCCATGGGTCCCACGCCCATGCTTGCAACTCTTTATTGCCCATGAGTCCTGTCCTCATGCTACTCCATGCTATTCTCTGAAATAAAAGGAACACTACTGCCAGACCTTGAGAGTCCAAGAAATTTTTCTTTCAACTCCTCGGCTCATTGATCCTGCATCACTCCCATGAATACAACCAGATTACATCTATTTTTGGAAAAATTACCCTGGAGAGAAAACTGAAATCTGAATAAAAAGAGCCCCCACAACAAGAGACTGTCCTAACTGAGGCGGAAGAGGCAGAAATTCCTTCTGGAGAGAAAAAAAGCCACCTTTGTGAGCCACAGTTTCTCAGCTGGCCAAGTGGGAGCCATCCTAAGGTATGCAGCTCTTCCTTGAGGAGTGGGGTCCTGAGCAGGGGCCTGTTAGTGCAATAAGCATCCTTCAGTCTCAGCACAACGGAGATGAGTGTCCTACTATCTGGATTCTCTGGCTATTAACTGCAGTGGAGAATATCCCCAGAAAAGCTATTGGAAGAAAGCTGAAAAAACCTGGCTCTTAAAGGGCCCATGCACAAATTCACCCATGTAAGAGAGCAACCTAAAATCACCAGAAAGAAGGCTGCACAGTCCTTTGGTGAAAACAGACTCACCCAGCAGGCTCCGGGTGAATCTCAGTGAGAGGTGAGACCTCTCCAGAGACTGAGACATTGGTGGCTGCCATTGTTGTTACCTAATGCAGGCATGCTGACACAGATGCTGGCAGACATCATTGAAGTTCTTCCCCTAGCCTGTTAGCCCAAGGGTCTGCCACACTCATTAGAGCCAGATTTAATCCAGTTCAACCAGGGCAGGAAGCCCACCCTAGGGACAGGCCCCATCCAACAGAAAGCCCCCAGGCTACTTGTTGGCCTGCATAGACTGGGTGCCTTGATCCTCTACAAGCAGGTGAGTGTTTCTGTCTCTGTGTGGAAAGGTCTGTATGAGGACCAGGTGAACTGTGGGGGGCATGGTGGAGAGGTGGGGGCCTCTGCAGTGGAGCAACTGGATATGCTCCAGGGGGCCAAGAAGTGTGCATGGGCCAGGACTGTGTTGACAGTGTGTGTGGACCTGTTGGGGGGGCATATTAGTGGCAGAAGACCTGTGCTTCACAAATAGCCACAAAGAGTATCAGCCCTACCTACCAAAGCCTGAAAAGAGTTGGGTGTGCCCATGCCTGGGGCCAGCCCCACTCAGCTGCAATCCTGATGGTGCTGACAACAGCTTTGCAAGCCTCTGAGCCTAGCAACCAGCTACACTGGGTACCTACCCAATTAATAGGAAAACTGCAACAGGAGTGTGCTATTAGACGTTATATCCAATGGGGCTGGGGCTCCCCAAAGCTGATTACAAACAGTCGGTCAGGGAGGGAAAGACTAGACTCTTTCCCTGCAGTAAGAGAAACCTGCAGTAGGAGTACCCTGCCACAGCAGAAGGACACAAGTAGCCCACAAAGGGGTCAATCTGGATCATTTGGACTGGTGACAAGAGAGAAGCACATTGCTGGGCCTCAAAAGGCATCTCTTACATAAGGCCACTTCTCCAAGATCAGGAGACATAGCTGACTCATCTAATACATAGATATAAGCACAGAGAAAGAGACACAATGAGGAGGCAAAGGAATACATTCCAAGCAAAGGAACAGGACAAAACCCCGGAAAAAGAACTAAATGAAGCAGAAATAAGCAATCTATGTGACAAAGAGTTCAAACAAAATCTCATAAGGATGCTCACTGATATTGGGAGAAGACTGGATGAACACAGTGAGAACATCAACAAAGAATTAGAAAATATAGCAAAGAACCAATCAGAAATGAAGAATACAATACTGGAAATGAAAAATTCACTACAAGGACTCAATAGTAGAGTAGATGATACAGAAGAACAGATCAGTGAGCTGGACACAAGCCTAGAGGAAATCACCCAACCTGAACAGATAAAAGAAAAAAGAATTAAAAAGAATGAGAACAGTCTAAGAGAACTCTGGGACAATATCAAGCACGCTAACATTTGTATTATAGATGTCCCAAAAGGACAAGAGAGAAACAAAGGGACAGAGAATCTTCTTGAAGAAATACTAGTTGAAAACTTTCCTAACCTAAGGAAGGAAACAGACATCCAAGTACAGGAAGTATAGACAGCACCAAACAAAATAAACTCAAAGGGGCCCACACTAAGACACATTATAATTAAAATGTTCAAAATTAAAGATAAAGAGAGAATCCTAAAAAAAAAAAAAAAAAGAAAAAAAAGAAAGGTAACAAGTGACATATAAAGGAAAACCCATAAGGCTATTGACGGACTTCTTGGGCAAAACCCTATGGGCTGGAAGGGAAAGACATGACATATTTAAAGTGCTGAAAGAAGAAAAACCTACAGCCAAGAATACTCTATCCATCAAAGTTATCTGTCAGAATGGAAGGAGAGATAAACAGCTTCCCAGATAAGCAAAAATTAAAGAGGTTTATCACCAAGAAGACAGTTCTACAAGAAAGGCTGAAGGGATTTATTTAAGTGGAAAAGAGAAGACCACAAATAGGGATAAGAAAACTATAAAAAAAAAAACCCAACCAGGCAATAAAATCACTGGTAAAGGCAAAAGTATCGTAAAGGTAGCAGATCAACCACCTATGAAGATAACATGAAGGTCAAAAGACAAAAGTGCTAAAATTACCTATTTCCATGATAAGACGGTAATGGATAGACAAACACACAATAAGAGGTTATATATGATATCAAAAACAAAATGTGGGAGGAGGGGAGTAAAAGAGTAGAGCTTTTATTATTACTTTTTTTTTGAGAAAGATTAGCCCTGAGCTAACATCTGCTGCCAATCCTCCTCTTTTTGCTGAGGAAGACTGGCCCTGAGCTAACATCCATGCCCATCGTCCTCTACTTTATATGTGGGATGTCTACCACAGCATGGCTTGCCAAGTGGTGCCATGTCCGCACCCAGGATCCAAACTGGCGAACCCCAGACCGCCGAAGCAGAACGTGTGCATGTAACCACTGCACCACCGGGCCAGCCCAAGTGTAGAGCTTTTAGAAAGAGGTCAAGCTAAAGAGACTATCAACTCAATATAGATTGCTATATGGGTAGAATGTTATATAGGAACTTCATGGTAATCACAAACCAGAAACCTATAATAAGTAAACAAAAAAGTAAGAGAAAAGGAATCAAACATATTACTAAAGAAAGCCATCAAACCACAAGGGGAGAGAGCAAGAGACGAAGAAAGGAACAGAGAGGAACAACTAAAACACTCAGAAAAAAAGTACCAAAATGTCAATAAATACATATTTATCAATAGCTACTTAAATGTTAATGGACTAAATGCTCCAATCAAAGGCATAGGGTGGCTCATTGGATAAAAAAAAAGAATATTATATTTTTTTTTAATTATTGTATTATGATAGCCATGTTTCTGTGACAATAAAACAGACAAAGGAAAGGAGACCTCTTTAGGGTTAATAATGCTCTTATACCAACTCTACCCACATTCACTTAAGCATGTAAAACAATACAGCAAACCCAAAGGAGAAAGCATAAGGATGATTCTGAGAAACTGCTTCTATAATGCTAGATATAACAGTACCAGGACGCTCTTTTTCAGGTAACCGAGATGTGTGGAGAAGGGTTGCAATGTTTTCTTTCCGTTTTGGGTCTTGGCTAATTCTCAAATAATATTATAGGAAAGTCAATGTCAATCTTCTAGAAGAGATCCTTCAAATGGCCCTGTTTTTATTAAGCAATGAATCTTAGGACTAATTCCCTCATGGTTGATTAACAAAATTCTTCTACAATAGCCCATGAGTACACTGGTACTTACAGGGGACTCACAGATCAGGCTGCAAGACTGGTACCATGGACACAGACATTTACCTTGGACCAGTTTGATCAGAACTAGAAAACTAGAAAAGATGAATGCTTATTGCAAAAAGGATTATGACAAGGAGGTAAAGACAGAAATATCCAGATTATGTGTGTGTGTGCATGCACATGTGCATAGGTATTTACATATTTCTCTAAAGCCTGCTCAGTCTGGGTGAAGATGTTTGAGGCAAATCTTGAGGTATAACTTAATTAGTAACTTAGTAGGACTGATGATGGTAATTAAACAAAGAATGACATGTTGAGAGATGGAGAAACGGTAATAATTATTATTTATTTCATCCAACAATGTGCCTTGCCTTTGTAGACTGCTTTATATAAATGAGTCCTGATGGTGATAGCTCAGGTAAGATTTCTTATATTAAAAATGTCCACACTGTAATTGTGGTAAAAGCAGCGTTATTAGAAATAATAATGTGTAGAAAACCATAAAATATTTACAAGACTCAAGAAGTTTTTCTTAAAGAGATGAGATTTGTGGTTCCCAGAGGTGGGGATGGGGGAACTGAATGAAGGTGGCCAAAAGGTAGAAACTTCCAGTTATAAGATAAATACAGCTGGGAATGTAATGTACAATATGATGACTGTAGTTAACACTGCTGTATTTCTTAGTTGCTAAGAGAGTAGATCCTAAAAGTTCTCATCACAAGGAAAAAAGTGTTTTCTTTTCTTTTTTTTTGTATCTCTATGAGGTCATGAATGTTAACTAAACTTGTGGTAATCATTTCACAATATATGTAAGTCAAGTCATTACACTGTCATTAAACTTATACAGTGATGTACATCATTATATCTCAATAAAAGTGAAAGAAAAAATAAAAAGATAAAAAGATAGTGAAAGTTAAATTAAAAAAAAAATGGAAAACAGACTTAAGTTGGCTGGGATGATGGTCCAAGACCAAGAAAATGAAAATAGTCACTATTAAATATATTTGTCTCTATACACATTTAAAAAATTAAGCATTTTATAGGTAGGGCTAGGAGATACCTGAAAATAGCAACTCATATAAAAAATATAAAAACTCTGCCACAACTAGAAAGACCCACAATTAAAGTACACAACTATGAACTGGGGGGGATTTGGGGAGAAAGAAAATAAAGATTGGCAACAGTTGTTAGCTCAGGTACCAATCTTCAAAAAAAAAACCCTCTAATGATATTACTTGACTCCCTTGTTCAAAATGTGGCTGTCAAAGAAAATAATGGCATAAAAAAGTTTTCCTTTGCTAATGGTCCTCCAAAATCAAATACAAATACATAACTGAGGCTTTTTACCTATTTCCTATGTAGAGACAAGGACTATACAACGTCGTATAAAATATCTGGACAAAACTGTAGTCCTCATATGTCAGTATTATTTCTTATAATTTTTGTGTAAACAATAGAGTGTAATATCTATAGTGTAGCAAGATTTAATGACCATTTTCTTTGATAACAATTTAATTTTTAAAATAAAATCATCTTTTCTTGGTAATATAAATCATTTGGACAGCTTGTTAACAGCAGAAAATTCTTTGGAATTTTCCCTGTTGTATATACTCTCAGACACCTGTCAATCTGGGGTTCCATGTAGTTAACTATGTAATTTAATAGATTGAAATTGATGAATTAGAACTTCTAAGGGAGTTGCATGGCATAATCTGGACATAGCCAGATGATAGAAGAATCAGGATTCAACATTAGAGACTGGTCTTCCATGCATGAGAAGAGCATGTGGACATAAATACTGGGCAGTAAATTCCAGCAGTGGATAGATGGTGACCTAACAAAGAGATTAGAAAATAAATCACAAAGAGGTTTGCATTCCACACTGATTTTAAAGGCTGAATTGTAGACCTGACTGTGGAAATTCTTACCTCCTGTCCATGTTTGTATACTTCTATTCCGTAGATATCATTTTTCTTGAGTAGTGTGCAACTAATGCCATCGGGCAATCTTTGGCTGAATGTTCCTCTTGCACTGAAAGGAAAGGATCTCTGGAGAGAAATAGTGCATTGCATTCATTTCAATATACCAGCAGTTTCTGCTCTTACAGTTATATCAGTGCCTATTTGGTGTTTTGGCATTTTCTTTCTTTCCTTTTTTGAGGAAGATTAGCCCTGAGCTAACATCTGCCACCAATCCTCCTCTTTTTGCTGAGGAAGATTGGCCCTGAGCTAACATCTGTGCCCATCTTCCTCTATTTTATATGTGAGACGCCTACCCCAGCACGGCTTGATAAGCCGTGCATAGGTCCGCACCCCGGATCTGAAGTGGCCAACCCCGAGCCACTGAAGCGGAATGTGCAAACTTAACTGCTGCTCCATCGGGTCAGCCCCTGGCATTTTCTTATAATGTCAATAGTCAATGAAACAGCTTTGCTTTGGTTGTCTTCAAAGGAAGAAAATAATGAGAGAAATTATGTAACCTTAGGAAGGCTTGGCATGGCTACTCACTGGGGCTATTTCATCAAAGACGTTTTTCCTTGGATGATTCAATAGCATCGGTGTGTTAGCTTCAGAACGTGATACTGAAAGTTACAATTTCCCATTTTTTAAAAAAAAAAAACCCAAGCATAACTTACGTTTTTAAATATGTTTTAAATGTTTGCCTCCTGTTCAGTCAGTGATCAAAATATTCTAACATAACCTGGAATCCTGATACCCTAGGAGCTTCTATTGTCAATGGTGATGCTGAAATTGAATTATTATTGAATGAGAATCATTTTACTATCCTTGATATTGCCACCTTAGTCATCATCACTTGTTGGTAAGATTGGGCTGTGGATAAGGGTCCACTTGTTATGTGTTTACTTCAGAATCTCCTGCTTAATTCAAAAACATATGGGATACAAATCCCAAGCTGATTTTAGATAGAGCAAGGGTGGGATCATATCTCAGCAGTGTCTCTAATACTAGCAAACTGATGTGGTATAATGACCTACTTAGTAGTAAAAGGACTTTTTACAAGATGATTAGAGTTGTTTTAAATTTTCTGCTTGGTCCAGAAATTTACATTTATGACTTTCAGAATCAATGTAATATCTGGATCTTGGTGAACCAGAATTGAGTCCCTGTGCAGCTTCCACATTCTGGTTCCCAGTTTGTTCTAATGAGTTGTTCTCTCAGTTATACCACAGACAAAGGTGTTTTTGCAATGGCTAAAGAAACTGCCTATGGGAAGGCAACACTCCTCATGACAGGTTTCAGCAACATCACTATGTGATCGATGTCATGCAGAAGAATATATAGCAGCCGTAGTAACTTTAACAACAATGGGATGAGGAAACATTTGGAAATGTCTTCAGTGATTTCAGACATACCACGTCTTGCAGTGTGCATGTGTCATTTGATTGCTTACACCGTGGAACCCCAACACGAGTTAATCTAGAGATGGTGAAACTCCTGAACTTCAGCGTTAAGTGAAGATGGGTTTATGTGATGCCAGGTGGTATGAACTCCTGTGACAGCTCTTGATTAGTTTATATTGGAAACTGCTGCTTCAGACTCTTTGGCATGTAGAGATGGCTTGGGGCTTTCTTTAGGCTGTTATAAACATCAAATTTGATGCATTTAAAGGCTACCATTGTGGCTTCATTTTTAACAGCATATATGGTGACTTGGTAAATCTGTTTTCTAAGAAATCTCCCCAAATGTTAATGTCAGAACAGATGGTGCAACTCTGCAGTATAAGAATTACTACATCTACCAGGAAGGAAATTTATTTTATTAAATTTCATTGTGATTAAGAGTGATGCTGATTAAATGTATACTTTCAACAAAGCCACACATCTTGAATTTCTATGTAAAATGTTATTTGGAAAAGGATTAGTTTGGCATATATTTTGTTTCTAGGTTATTAAGAACATTTATATTTCTTTTTAGGATTCTTCATATTATTTTATTCTAGATAGGAAGGAAACTCTTCAGTTCACAGTTACTCAAAATCGCATTTATTAACATCAATCTCTTATTGACTGGAGTCAAGTCAATTTGAAAGATTAACCCAAGAGGTAATAATGAATTTACATTCAATGATATTGATTAACTTTACTCTTAACATTTCTTTTCTCATTAGGAAAATAATACTGTGTTAGACAGGAGAAATAGATGCTGGGAGGATAAGGAGTCATCAAATTGTCCTTTAGCACAGGGAAATCTACTCTAATTTAATCCATTCCAAGATTACACAATTTCAGGCAGAATTCAAAGACAAATATACAAAAGAGAAAAATATTCACCTAGTAGCCACTAAAATTACATAAAAACTGCTGTTGGGGCTTTAATGGTAAATTTTTGGGATCTGGCTACTATATGTCCTTGCCTGGTGGATTAAAAATGGCTACAAATTCTTTGTCACTCTTTCCATTGAGATGTTGACTTTATTTCCCCTTAGAATATGACAGGTCTAGGCCTAGACTTTATGAGGACTGCAAGTTTCTGCTTTCTTAATCTTAGAATGACACTCTTGGAATACTCCTTCGACTCTGGACACCACACTGCTAGAACCCGGAACATATCAAGAGACTGTGTGAAGGTGTTCTGGTCCATAGGCCAGATGGGCTGCTGGTTGATGCTGGAGCCCATGTGATGAGCCATTTCAGATGATCCAATCTAATCAAACCCTCAGATGATTATAGCCCAGCTCACATCATCTGGTACAGAAGAATCACCCAGTAGAGCACAGTAAACCCGCAGAAATGGGGTGAAAGATAAAATGGACATTGTTTAAGGCACTAAGCATTGAGGTAGTTTGTTACACAGCAATAGATAATCAAAGCTCTCTTTTCATATCTGAGAAGGAAGTCTTGATATTTGTGTCTGAACAAGGTGCAGGGGATGGGACCTGAAATTAGATTTATCCCTAAAATGTGTACTGAGCAACAAACTCTGCAACAGCTGAAAACAGGTCATCGGCTGGCCAGCACCCAGCATCTGAAGCACATGCTATAACAATGCAAGAATGGCTAACGTGAGATAATAGGTGCCCGAAATAGTTGCTATTTACATTTATATTAACATAACAAGCTATCCAGAGACAATTGTATCCCAAGGCTCACAGGTGAGTATCCAAAGGTAGTTTTCAGTTTTTAATGAGGATATAGAGAAATAATAAATAATAAGAGTAGATTACTAAGCCATGGATCATCTAGCATCAGAGGTATCGTTATGCTTAGTTCTGAGCAGAGGTAGATGCAGATTTTGTGGGTATCAAAAGTTTATACAATTTTTGAAGCCCTTCTTAAAAATGCATATTTTTCAATATAGAATTTGATTGGAAAATGAAAATTTATTAGAATGAGAAGAAATCAAAGCAAACTACAAATTTTAAAAAGCTGACAAATATCAAAACTGCCGCAAATCCAGTAAAATGGATATTTATTAACATAAAATCTTATTAACTACTTGCTATATCTCTATAATATATTTTCTACACTGTTTGGCATAATCTATGATTGCCTGTTCATACGACAATGATTTTTTAAAATATTGTTTTCATTATTGAGAAAAGAAAAGAATTTACTATAGCTTGGTTAATCAAAATGTGTTTATTGTTATTTTCACATTTCATTATTGATAATCCCACAACTGTGACTTCTGTAGTTGGTTGCTCTTGGACTCCTTGTCTAGGGCAAGTCCTTAGAGAACTCCAAGCCTTCACTCTTCCTTGGAATGACCTCTGATGCTACAGCTGGTCCAGCTCAACTAGGTCCTTGTTGTCTCTGGTAACTCTCTCAAAATCATCACCTCCTCATCTTTGGCCATTCTTTAGGGAGGAGGTTGCCATGGACCAAGCAGAATCTAATTCACATTCTTCTCCTTGGGATCAAAGTTGGAGTATGGTTGCTCAAAGAAAACTGCAGGGGCGGGTTTTGCGGGGGACTGAGTGGAGATAGTGCTAAAAGCTCGCTGACACTTCCTGCTGCCCAGGACCTGGTAAGGTAATCCCCAGGAAGGGAAGAGTGTCCCATAAGTTTTGATGCTTGGCCAGGGTCATTGCTACCTCTCACTGTTTCAAAAGGGGAATGCACTGAGCCTTGGAAAGTACCTGTGCAAGGGAAGGGCCTGGAGCTTGAGCTTCATTAGCTCCATGGTGAACCTGCCTCTAGTTCTAAGGGTTAGACTCAGGTTCCCTTAAATTTTTGCTGCCTAAGGTGATAACAAGTCCTTGTGGTTCTGTGGAGCCCAAGCCAGCAGTTGAAATAGTAAAATATGTCCACCAGAAGGAAATGAGTGCTAGAGGCTAGAGCAGAAATCAGTTAAGTCTGATGATGAAGTCATGGCTTTTCTTCCACTTCAGCCTAAATGATTTTGGTCATAGACAGCTCTCTGGCTGATCATTGCCACATCCTTTGCAGTTGTTCAGTTTCACATACCTCTCACTCACTTCCAAATTCTGAACCAGTTGAGAAATACACACAAGAGTCCAAGAGCAAAACACCACTTTTACTCTCTTCCAAATAGTTTGGGGAACCAATCTTGGACTTGAGATCAAAGTGGATCCTGCTTCCTTTTCCATGAATTGATTCACTCATGCAGTCATAGGCCGAGAAGCCAGCTAATGCAGGTCTCCCTTCCACCCCTGCACAGGCTACTTACAGTGTGGGGGAGTGAGCAGTATATGGGGCAGACTGGGTACCAAGTGGAGGCGCATGTGGACTGGGCTTTGATGGCTCTCTGCTCTGTGCACCAGTTTCACCAACCAGAAAAGCCACTGCTTCTCTTTGGAGGAGAGGTAAATGAATGCCTGTGCAATAAGATCACAAGATCTCTTCCTAATACTCCTGAGAGGGAGAAAGATGTAAGAGTGCGGTGATGGAGAGGGAAAGGTTCCCCCTTGAGTGGCAAAGCCTGTGGAGCTTCCTAATTTATGAATTTTCTGTCTCCTCTGCATTGAACAACACATGCAGCCTGAATTAATATGTGTGTGCCCTTGTCAGCAGGGGCAGCCTGTTTCTCTTGAACTTCAGAAATTGGGTGACAAAACCTGTTTGGGATTTCCCTAATCCTAACTTTTAGGAGGGATACTCCTAGATCTCCAGTTAAAATAGAAAAAGTTCATTAGGTCTCTGCAAGGCTCTTGCTCCTTCAGTTTGTCATGATGGAGCCACTCTATTCATCTTGGCAGCCATTGCTTCCAGGACAATGCTGGAGCTTTTCTGCTGTCTGCTCTGATTTCAGACTGAGCCATGGCTTCATGAAGAGAAGCACAGACTCTAATGCCTGTAACTCATTTAGGAACCCCAGTAGATTGTTTGCACGAGGATGTTCTGACGTTGACTTCAAAGGCTGTCCAGCTCACTGGCATCCTCCTTTGCCAGTTGCTAGAAGTTCTGTGACTCCACTCCAACTCTTTTTGGTATGAATTTCAAGTAACGTCCCTGCTTCAGAGAAGGGGTAACCACAGACCAAGTTGATCATCTCAAATCTGCACAGAACTTCCAGTAATAAAAACATACATTATTTTCAGTTTTCAAAATAAATTTTATGTATTTTATCTTTACAATCTTGTGAAGGGATTATTTTTGACCAAGTTGCTTTAATTGCAAATGGATGTAACTGGGATTGAAAGAACTTTTTTTATGTTCCAAAACCATGATCTTTTCCCTATATACTACCTAAACTTTATGCACATGATCTCTATAACTTTATACATGAAATGCCAATATATATATATTTAAGCAAGAATATTTACTAGATCCTTGTTTGTGATTAAAAAAAACTTTACTAGAAACCTAAATGTCTATCAATAAAATATTTCTAAATAAATTAAAGTACATATATTTGTAAGAGTTTATGACATTACCAAAAAGTAAGGTAGGTCTATACGGACCCAAACAGATGGATATTCAGTGAAAAGTGAAATTACTGATCTCTATGTAAAATAGGAAAATATCTAATAAAAGTGTATGTCTGCTATAATGATGAACACATGTCTTTATTTATATGTCCAAACTCATGGAATGTACAACACCAAGAGAGAATCCTAATGTAAACCATGACTTTTGGCGATAAGGGTGTGTTATTGTAGGGTCATCAGTGGTAACAAATGCTCCATTGTGGAGCAGGATGTTGATGGTGGAAGAGGCTGTGTAGACGCGGGGGCAGGAGGTACATGGGAACTGTCTACCTTCTGCTCAGTTTTTCTGTGAACCTAAAACTGTTCTAAAATATAAAGTCTAATTTTTAAAAAAGTGTATGCCTCTATAAAGTGGGCAATACTCTGGGAAGATTTGTACCTATTTATAGTTTTTGCACCTATTTATAGTTTTTGCGCTGGAATATGGATTTCAGGGGAACTTGAGGTGTGTGTGTGTGTGTGCATGGTCTGTGTTTGTTGTTGGCAATCACTTATTAGCATACTTCAAAATTATGGTGAAGTAATGGGTGATTTTTTTTTTTAAATGTTTAATTTTGAAGACTTTGAAGAGTATGACACACTCCTCCTGGGCTGGTTGACATCCTTCAGCTTGGAAGGCACATACTTTCCTGTTAACTGGGGTAGGCATAAGGAAGACTCTCTAGATGCCAACATAGAAAGAGAAATTTTCTCAAGTGGCTCCCTTGTGTTCACATCACAGGAGTTTGTTTTCTTCTCTAAAATGTGAGGATTTTAAATGACTTTCAGCCTTCTGGAATAAGGTCATCTGAGAATATAAGGGACAGGGACTTTGCCCTGTCAGAGTTTTTGGCAATGTAATCAAACTCACAACATGACATTTGCATATCAGATGACACCCAGACCAAATTTAATTCTGAGAAAGAGACATTCTCAGATTTCTTATAATTTCCCAAACTGTAGTAATTTTTCAAGCTCACTCTCATTTCTTTGATACATTTCTCAATCCAAAAAGTGAAATCACCTTCATAAGATTGACAGAGTAAAGTATGAAATTCACCTTTGTCTAGAAAATTATTTTGTTCCTTAAAATTTTAAGGGGTTCCTCAGCAACCTCCTCTGGGGCCTTTTGCCAAAAATCAGCAGCCTTGACCTTACATGCCTGATAGCAAGAAGCACACACACTTCACCTTTCCCACCACAGCCTTCTTTACCTGGAGGCTCTACCTGAGTCCAAGGTCGAGAATCAGGCTTGTTTATTCAGGTATTCTAACTCAAACATCTGGGCAGCAAATGAGCGAAGGAAAGCCATCATGAGGATGAACGTTGAAGCAAAGTCATCAAGTCTTCAGAGTCAGCAGAAAGAAAAGGAAATAGGTTTGTGTTCTTACCATCTCTTATAAATATTAGATGTGTGTCTGACTCTTGGTATCATAACAATGGACATTTAAAGTTACATTGTGGATTTTGTTTTTCTTATGCTGACAACACTGATCACAATTATAACATTTATAATTTATAACACTTATTCATCCTTTAGGATTTAGCTTAGGCATCAGAGCTGACCAGAAGAGTTTAGTGTCCCTCTGAAAGCCTTATTAATGTTTCCCTGTGCATAATCCCGTTACAGGACTTTCCACAGTGTTTTACACCATCTCTCTACATGTCATCTTCCCCACCGACTTGTGAGATCTTTTAAAAATGAATATGTTATAATATTTATCTTTTTATCTCAAGATATTACCAGACAGCTCAGAAGCATTAGATACTCAATAAATGTTTTGATAAATGAAACTGTGAATGAACAAATAAACTAATTTCTCCCCAATACCCTCTACTTTCTTATGTCAAGAAATTTCTTGGTCTCTTTCCCCATGTTTTCACTCCAAATAATTGCTTTTATCGTAGGTCCACTGATCTCACACAGTTTAACCACATTGTCTTTAATCTGAGTCAGATTTTTTCTCTATTATGATTTCTTTCCTTTCATCCCAAATTGTCTCTCCTTTGTCTTTGAGATAGTTTGGAAAGTATGTCATTCTGGAGATCCCTGAATTCTAGAGTGCTATTTTGCTATTTTGCACCATTCTAACTGTTAATATAACAATGAAATATATTTTCAATATTAATTGGTTTCTCTGGTAAGTTCCGCTTATGTGATTCAATGCAGGAAATAGAAATCATAAATCAGTTGTACATTTTCATAAATATTGATAAATGAAATACTGGACAGTTTTATGCTCAACTCTAGCATTCATTTGTATCCCTTGCCACCTTCGACAGTAATATCCTTAAGTATATATTTTCCACTATTAGTCTGCTGCAGACTCGGTATTTGTTGGGCTCATTTCAATTTATTATTCAAATGCAAATCAGAGCTGCTGAAGTTTGCATGACTTATAGCTAATGTTGCAAATAATGTTTGCTTTCATTTTACTAAGCTACAGCCCAAGGGAATTTAGGGTAACAATGGAATGCAGAGCTCTACCATTCGCAGTAAAAAGAGGGATGTTGTTTGATTCTGGCCTCCCTGAAAACCTTCAGTGTCAGTTATCATTTTCCAACTTGCCAGGATTATTCCTGCTTTGCTCTGATACACATGCCATCCTCCTGCATAAGCAGAAATGGCTCTGAGCACTCCAGATGGGCCACCAATATCCCATGGGTTATTCTTTTGGGGGTGGTGTGGGGGAAGGTAAGTTCATGTGGTACACTTCTCACATGGAACCACCAATCTGTGATTTGGCTACTCCCTGTCAAAGACAGATTCCTCACTATTCCCACTATTCTACCAGAAATGTACTTGTTACATTTACCATCTCACTTGACAAACAAAAATGCCACATCTGAGTAAGATTTGTGGCATGTACGGTATAATGACAGGAGAGGGGAAGTTAAAAAACAAAACAAAACAAAACAAAACAACACTGAGCAGTTGAGTCTATAGCAGGGAACTTCCCCTGCTTTAGCACTTTTTCCTCTCTGCAAAATAAGCAATCAAAACCCCAAAAGCCAAATACATTGAGAGTTGTCACTTTTTGCTGAATAGAAATAGAGTACTCCAGTTACAGATGATACTTCATCCTCACCTTAGAAATGAAAGTACATTTTAAAGTTGAATAGGTAAAAATTTAAAAGGAGGAAAATACGGCAACATCCTAATTTCGGTAACAAAAAGACAGCTCAAATGAGAAAAATAGGACAAGCTAGAGAAAGTTTAGTGACTATGGCAACCTGTTCAATGTGACTTTACTCCTTTATCTATACCAGCAACATATTCGAAAGTGGGTGCTTATTTTAGATTCTTCAGCTCAAAATTATCTGCTTCATTTTATTGATATTGTTGGTTGAAGAAACTGTTTAGGCTGTTAGAATACAAATTTACTGAGGTCAGTAATTTATCTTGAATCTGTGCTTCTCTTTGTAATTGTTCTTCTGAAGCAGAAGAAGGCAGCAATGTAGTTGTAGCAACATAATAGAAGTGTTATGGGATTTAAGCCACAGGGATTCAAGAGGGAATAAAGACCACATAACTTATCAATGTTAGAGGTTATCTCAGACACAATTCTCCCAGACCTGCCTGTTAAGATTATTACTCCTTGTTTATAACTGCTTTTCCCTTGGGGAATCAGTTCCCCATCCTTCCTTCCTTCCAATAAGTATTTTTCGAGTATCTATAGTACTAGTATATCGTAGCAATTGTGCAGGTGACTGATGAACAACACGTGGTCTCTAGCTTCATTTTACTTAGTAGAGTTTCCCAACATAATTTGTCATAAATCTAGAAAAGAACATTTAGGGAAGACTGCTTATCCATGACAAAATTGCTATGCTTATATTTTAAAAAATGTATATGGATAAAGGACGAGGAGAGATCATGCCTCAAATGGATATGACACTTGAAATAAAAGTTTAAATAATGTAATCAGTAATACACAAGAAAAATGAAAATTAAAGTAAAATATCCCATTTCACACATATTAAGTTAAAAATATTATATATATAACATTTATTTATATTAGTGAATATGAGATTATAAAATTGTTCCACAGGGCCAGTCCCATGGCCAAGTAGTTGGGTTTGCACGCTCCGCTTTGGCAGTCCAGGGTTCGCTGGTTCAGATCCTGGCCACAGACCTACATACTACTCATCAGGCCATGCTGTGGAGGCATCCCATATAGAAGAACCAGAATGACTTACAAGTAGGATATACAACTATGTACTGGGGCTTTCGGAGAAAAAGAAAAGGA